>NC_057814.1:392088764-392208423 GCF_018294505.1 Triticum aestivum | reverse complement strand
GGGAGGGGCGCGCGACTGCCCCTTGGCCGCCTCTCCTCTTCCACCAATTGGGCCCATGAGGCCCAATAACCTCCGGGGGGTTCCGGTAACCCCCCGGTACTCCGGTATATATATCCGATAACCCCCGGAACCATTCCGGTGTCCGAATATAGTCGTCCAATATATCAATCTTCATGTCTCGACCATTTCGAGACTCCTCGTCATGTCCGTGATCACATCCGGGACTCCGAACTACTTTCGGTACATCAAAACATATAAACACATAATATAACTGTCGTCGTAACTTTAAGCGTGCGGACCCTACGGGTTCGAGAACTATGTAGACATGACCGAGACACGTCTCCGGCGACCGCGCCCCGGCCTCCTTCCTCCGGTGCCCCGTCCTCTCCCCGCCAGCGCCTCCTCTTCCCCAACCCCGGCGAGCCGCGCCGAGCCCGTGATCCCGATCCAGATCGGGTCAACGCGCGGTTGACCTCTTTTCTCCCTCTCGATTTTTCTCTCGTCATTTTATTTTTACAGTATGTGCACCTGTTCAACACATCATAACTCTCTGCATATAGCTCCGTTTCGTGCGTGTAATATATCGAATTGTTCGTCTCGAGATGCTCTTCATTTTGTTCCATTGCACCATGTTCATTTGAGTCCATATTGATGCCCAAATCTCTGGTGCAAGAGTGCTAGTTGCTGTTAACTGCTGTTACTTATCAGAACTTGAGGATTTGTTATTTTTGTTGTATTTAATCTGTGCATCTTATGGGCATGAGCTCTACATGTGTTTTGTTGTATGCCATGCCATCTTTACAGAGGTGTATGCCATGTATTTTTGTGATCTCTGTGGTGACTAGCACAAGCATGCAAACTAGGCCTCGTGATGTTTCTGATTTCAGGGACTTGGTGATTTCTCTGTCTGCTGTTATTTTGTTGCTATGTATCCATGTGGCTACAGAGATATCCATGCTTATTTTGGAAATGTTCAGTAAGGATGTTTTGTAGCTATTGTTGTAATTGATCCATTCATGCATTTGTTTGCAATTATAGAGTGCCATTGCATGACTCAATATTGCTCTACTTTTGCTATAAAATATTTCTGGCAGATTGTTTACGTGTTTTGCCAAGCTTGTTGTAGTTGTTTTCATACATGCTATGTATTTTCTCTTGCCATGGATAGCTTCATAAACAGGCCATCGTGCTGTAGGTATGCTTGTTTTGTCATGCATTGCCTTGTGGTGAGTGCATCAAGCTCACCAAGATGCCTTCATATTATTGTTTCTGCCATGCTCTGTTTTCTGCCAAGTCTGAAACCTGTTAACGAAACTTGCTATGTTTACATGGTGCCATCATATCTTCTGGTCCTTTTTGGCTTATGGTCAGTAAGGGACTTTTGTCATATACATTTAGTAGAATACTACCATGTCTTGTTTTGCCATGTTAAGTTCCTGTAGCATGTTGATTTCATGCTCTGAACATTGCTACCTGATGCTGTTTCAGGCATGCCCAGTAATTTCTCTAAGTCTGTGAACCTATTATCTTTTGCACTTTTGCCATGCTTGTTTGAATCTGCTGTGGTGTGAACTAGCCGTAGCTCAGTGTTCATCTTTTGTCAAGCATCTCCTGTAGATTACTGTCATATGCTTTGTTGCTACGTTGGAGTGCTGTAGCATAGTTTCTTCTTGGATTCTAAGTGCTATCATGCTGTTAATCGCAGATTCGTGTCATTCTTGTTTGGCTTGCCATTTGCAAACCGTGCATCCGTTTCCGGTGATCTTTATATCGATTTCAACCGAAATCATCTCATCTTTCCAGTGACATGCTTGGTTTTCCAAGTTACTGCCTTGTTCATCATTTTTCTTCCAGAGCACGCATATGCATCGCATATCATATCTTGCATATCGTTCATGTATTGCATCATGTTGTTTGTGCATTTTCCCATGATTGATTGTGGTTCCGTTGCTTGTGTTCTTGTCTTGGGTAGAGCCGGGAGACGAGTTCGTGAACGAGGAACCTGTTGAGTACGCTTACGAGGATCAAGCTTTCGACAACTCTGAGAACCGTGCAGGCAAGATGACCATACCCTCGAAATCACTTCTATCTTTGTTTTGCTAGTTGTTCGTTCTGTTGCCATGCTGCGCTACCTACCACTTGCTATATCATGCCTCCCATATTTTTCCATGTCAAGCCTCTAACCATTCTTTCCTAGCAAACCGTTGTTTGGCTAAGTTACCGCTTTTGCTCAGCCCTTCTTATAGCGTTGTTAGTTGCAGGTGAAGTTGAAGTTAGTTCCATGTTGGAACATGGATATTTTTGGAATATCACAATATCTCTTATTTAATTAATGCATCTATATTTTGGTAAAGGGTGGAAGGCTCGGCCTTATGCCTGGTGTTTTGTTCCACTCTTGCCGCCCTAGTTTCCGTCATACCGGTATTATGTTCCTTGAGTTTGCGTTCCTTACGCGGTTGGGTGATTTATGGGACCCCTTGACAGTTCGCCTTGAATAAAACTCCTCCAGCAAGGCCCAACCTTGGTTTTACCATTTGCCACCTAAGCCTTTTCCCTAGGGTTTTCGCGAGCCCGATGGGTCATCTTTATTTTAACCCCCGGGCCAGTGTTCCTCTGAGTGCTGGTCCAAACTAGAGCACCGTGCGGGACCGTCCCTTGGCAACTTGGGTTATGTTGGTACCGGTACGCTTCGCTTATCCGGTGTGCCCTGAGAACGAGATATGTGCAGCTCCTATCGGGATTTGTCGGCACATTCGGGTGGCTTTGCTGGTCTTGTTTTACCATTGTCGAAATGTCTTGTAAACCGGGATTCCGAGACTGATCGGGTCCTCCTGGGAGAAGGTTTATCCTTCGTTGACCGTGAGAGCTTATGATGGGCTAAGTTGGGACACCCCTGCAGGGTATTATCTTTCGAAAGCCGTGCCCGCGGTTATGAGGCAGATGGGAATTTGTTAATGTCCGGTTGTAGAGAACTTGTCACTTGACCCAATTTAGAATACATCAACTGTGTGTGTAGCCGTGATGGTCTCTTCTCGGCGGAGTCCGGGAAGTGAACACAGTTTGAGTTATGAATGACGTAAGTAGGAGTTCAGGATCACTTCTTGGTCATTACCAGATGACGACCGTTCCGTTGCTTCTCTTCTCGCTCTCTTTTGCGTATGTTAGCCACCATATATGCTTAGTGCCTGCTGCAGCTCCACCTCATTACACAATCCTTTCCTATTAGCTTAAATAGTCTTGATCTCGCGGGTGTGAGATTGCTGAGTCCTCGTGACTCACAGATTCTACCAAAACAGTTGCAGGTGCCGACGATGCCAGTGCAGATGATGGGATCGACCTCAAGTGGGAATTCGACGAGGAACGTGGTCGTTACTATGTGTCTTTTCCTGATGATCAGTAGTGGAGCCTAGTTGGGACGATCGGGGATCTAGCATTTGGGGTTATCTTATTTTTCATATGGATTTTGACCGTAGTCGGTCTATGTGTGTATTTTGGATGATGTATGGATTATATCTATGTATTGTGTGAAGTGGCGATTGTAAGCCAACTCTCTTTATCCCATTCTTGTTCATTACATGGGATTGTGTGAAGATGACCCTTCTTGCGACAAAACCACAATGCGGTTATGCCTCTAAGTCGTGCCTCGACACGTGGGAGATATAGCCGCATCGTGGGCGTTACAATTACCGAGTGGGCCCAGAGATACCTCTCCGACAAACGGAGTGACAAATCCTAATCTCGAAATACGCCAACCCAACAAGTACCTTCGGAGACACCTGTAGAGCACCTTTATAATCACCCAGTTACGTTGTGACGTTTGGTAGCACACAAAGTGTTCCTCCGGTAAACGGGAGTTGCATAATCTCATAGTCATAGGAACATGTATAAGTCATGAAGAAAGCAATAGCAGAATACTAAACGATCGTGTGCTAAGCTAACGGAATGGGTCAAGTCAATCACATCATTCTCCTAATGATGTGATCCTGTTAAACAAATGACAACTCATGTCTATGGTTAGGAAACTTAACCAACTTTGATTAACGAGCTAGTCAAGTAGAGGCATACTAGTGACACTATGTTTGTCTATGTATTCACACATGTATTATGTTTCCGGTTAATACAATTCTAGCATGAATAATAAAAATTTATCATGAAATAAGGAAGTAAATAATAACTTTATTATTGCCTCTAGGGCATATTTCCTTCAAGTACGCCTACAATCGTGCAAGACACTCTACTACTGGAAAGTCCCCCTTCGAGATCGTCTACGGTTTCAAGCCATTGTCCCCTTTGGACATTCTATCCCTACCACTCCAAGAGCACATCAACATGGACGCGAGTGTACGAGTGAACTACCTCAAGAAGATGCATGAAGATACAAGGCACACCATCGAGCGCCAAGTACAATGACTCATGACCAAGCTCAACATCCACAAGCAACACATGATATTAAACATTGGAGATCTTGTGTGGCTACACCTTCGCAAGGACCGGTTCCCCAACGAACGCAAGTCCAAGCTTCTATCTCGATCCGATGGACCCTTCAAGGTGCTTGAGCGCTACAACAACAATGCATAAAAGATCGACTTACCACGTGACAAGTACTCCTTGAGCGACATCTTCAACGTCAAAGATCTGTTCCCGTACCATGGTGATGAGGATTTCGATCCTAGGTCGGATCTTTCCCGGGGGGGGGGGGGAGATGATGCGGAGCATCCCACGGTCATCCCCATGCACACTACCTCAACTACCCAAGCTCCAAGTGGACTCATGACAAGAGCTCGAGCACGTGCTATTCAATCCGAGGTGACATCTCTCCTACTTGAGTTTCCCTTACACTCGAGTGAGACATGGCTGCTACCTAAGTCAGAAACACTATGTGTAATCAGGTACGACGCACAAGCCATGGAGCAGAGAGCTGAGGAAGAAGGGACAGGCGTCAACTCTCTGTTCAGCCCGGAACTTCTGGCCAGAGCCCGGAACCTCCGGCCTCCATGGAACTTCCGGCCTTCGACGACCCAAACGAGCCCGGGCGTGCCAACTCTCTGGTTAGTCCTGAACCAGCCCGGAACCTGGCCCGGAACCTCCGTCCTGCCCGGACCTTCCAGCCCCCGGATGCCAGCCCAGCTCCCACCATGCCAACTCTCTGGTTAAGCCGGACCCTCCCCGGACCTTGGCCCGGAACCTCCGGCACTCGGAACTTCCGGCCTTGCCTGCGCGCAGTGACTCGGGCCAAGGCCCATGTACCCTTTCACCCCCTAGACTATAAATACTCTTTTTCTACCTACGTTTTAGGGTTAGCAAAGTAGTAGCTCATTTGAGAAGCTATGCTCTCCACTTGATACCTTCTCCATCGGAGTTCACGACCTCTACGGAGAAGATCCCCCCAAGTGGATTCAAGACCCCTCACGGGAAGACCCCTCAAGACCTCCTCACGGAAAAGAACTTGCTACTTGTATCGTCCTTTGTTGATCGTGGATCGTGGATCTTTTTGCGTTTCGAGGATCTAGCACATGTGTAATCGAATCTTGTTGGTTTGAGTGAATCCTCTCGTGTTTCCCTCGTGTTCGTCGTGTTCTTCGTGGGATCTGCTCCAATCGTGAAAGATCGGGCATCTAGGGTTCTACCCTACATCAGGTTTGATCCGGCGAGCAAATGGGGAGAAATATATGTGGGGTCGGGTGGGTCAGTGTGGGCCGGGTCCGACGTGGCGGGCGCGCCCAGACGCCCCCATATCCGCCCAGATTTGGGCTGGATATGAGGGGTGCCGTCCAGCCTGGGCGTTTTGAGGCCCGTTTGAGGCGTCCATCTGGGTCGAATTTTCGTGACTGGCCAATGACCGGGCCATCCGTCCGGGCGTTTAAGGCGGGTTTGGGACGCCCGACTGTAGATGCTCTTAATAGTGCTTAGCAGTTTTGTTTGTGTGTGTTCAGTGAGCTGAGAATAATCACAATCATCGATGGCTAAGTCAACTTTTATTTGTGTGTGTTCAGTGATCTGAGAATAATCACAAGTTCACAACCATCGATGGCTAAGTCAGCCCTTGAACTGTCTCTTGCAATCTCCGCCCCAACTAGTCAATGCATCTTCATAAGTGAATGAAAAGACATGGTTCACCATGAGCCATGGACATGCCCACTTTTAACTGGTTTTCAACTTTTTATAGACCCATGGACCATCGTTTACCCATGCACTCCTCCAACATATCACCCTCAAGGCCTCAAGGATAGCATTAGTCATGTGTCAAGAACCCTTAGGCTGCACATGGGCATGTACTCCGTCCATCCGGGTGAATATGGCATATAAGGAGGTGCATCACAACCTAGGTGCGTGGAGGTTGAATGGAGAATATTAAACAAAAATCAATGACAATAATTACTTCTATTTGGCCCGCTTGGGAAATTGGGAAGAGCCAACCACTATATTGGTTTTCCATGTCATTAATTTCTTAAGAGCAGCATGCAAATCCTATTTAATGTCTCAGCCAATGAAAATAGCATCATCAAAATGAAAGTTGATGATTGCGGGGAACGCAAATCCTATACGGCGCCCTCAGCGCCCGATATAGGTTTATGGGTACAGGGCGCATACCCCGGCCTCCACGATGGGCCAGCCCATTTCAATTTTATGGAGCGCAAAAAGGGGAACGGCCAGGTGGGATTCGAACCCGCGCCGCCGGGATTCAGTACAAAACGCACTAACCACCCCAGCCACTAAACTTTCCGTGATACTGCGTAACTTCTTCCATCTTTTATTCTTGCCAGTTCTTTTTTATTTTTCGTTTTATTTCTTCTTCTTCTTTTCTTTTTTTCTAATTCGACGCAAAATGTTCACCGGATTTTCTGAACGATTTTTTTTTCTAATTGGATGAACGTTTTTTAGAAATCGGTGAACTTTTTTTCAAAATCGGTGAACTTTTTTTAAATTCGATGAACTTTTTTTGAAGTCAATGAACTTTTTTCAAAATCGGTGAACTTTTTTTTTCCAATTCGATGAACTTGTTGTTAAATTCGTGAACTTTTTTTGAAGTTTGCGTACTTTCTTTTCAAAACCAATGAACTTTTTTCAAAGCAATGAACCTTTTTTATCAAATTCGATGAACTTTTTCTAAAATTGATGAACTTTTCTTGATGGATGAACATTTTTTAGAAATTCGTGAACTATTTTTTTTAAGTTTGTGAACTTTTCTTTTAGAATTCATGAACATTTAAGAATTTGCGAGATTTTTATTTTTTTCGGATTTTTCGATATTTTCTTTTTTCCAAGAGTCAATGGCCGGTTGACCGGTCAACTGTCGACCGATCAACCGCGATCGACGGAACAAGGCAATCTGTGCGCGAGCAGCGAACGAGGCGATCTACCCGGGAGATGCGAACGAGGCGACTTGGGCCGGCCCAGTTCGAGGGCGCGTAGGCGCCAGTACCTCAAACGGGCGCTGAAGGCGCCCTTTAGGAGCTCTCCGCGGGGCTCACAAACTTGCAAAGTATGCTTTATCTTTCGGGGTTGGCCGTCATGTTTGATTAGGCCAACCCAACGATCTTGATTTCGTCCCTGTAAACATTGTGACGACATAATAAAGCTTTGCAGTTTGTCTCAAAAAAAAAGAAGCTCTCCGCAGGGAAAGCTTCTTCCCCATGCACGGGGAGGCCGGCACACATTCCGTACCGTGTTGGACCGGCCCGTTTAGTTAATGTGCCGTGCTCGGCCCGCGTGTCAGAATGACACGGCCCGCTTATAAACAGGCTTCCGCGTGCCGTGCCATGCCAGGTCCGTTTACGCCTGTGCTGGGTTTGGGCACCTCTGCTCCATAGCGAAGAGCGAAAGGCACGGCCGCCGCCACGCACCACCCCCCTGCCGCCGACACGCTGTAGGTCCGCCGCCGGCAACATTGAAGGTAAGGAGCCCCCCGTCTAGGTTGCTTCAATCCGACATTCGCCGTCTTCTTTTGGATCCTTTGGATTATTGGAACCAATGCGTGTGCTTTCTTGATTCCTCTTAGAACAGGAATCGTTTCTTTTTTTGGTGATTGGGTGAACTGTGGATCCATTCTTGATTCCACCTAGAACTGGAATCAGGCATTGCATCTTCTCTTTTCCTCTGGAACTTTATGAGTTCGATCTATCTAGTACGATTGAGCTATTGATTTCTTGTAGATAGATATATTTAACATACACGAATGTGCTAATGTTGCAGGGGCACCACAGCACACAAAGCAGAGAGTAATGGCGTCAACCACCATATCGTCCTGCGCATATCAGGCGGTGCAAGGCGCGCACCGATTGAAGATCTGTCAGTTTAGTCACGGGATTGTTGGCATGGACGTCAATGCTGATGGTTTCATCCGCTCCAGCACCTTCAGGGTTGGGGGATTCGACTGGGCTATCTTGTACTACCCAGAGGGTTATGGCGACGACAGTGAGGGATTCATATCAGTTTTTGTTGAGTTCATGAGCAAGTATGGGCAGGCGCCAGCGGTCGTCGACATAAGACTGATTGATCAAGTCACTGGAAAGCCCAAATCGTTATTGTCAAGTGTATTCTTTGAATTGGATGAGGAGCCGTTTCGATTCAAGTCTGACAGCTTCGCAGAGGCTACCTGGGGTAAGGAGAGGTGTATAAGAAGGGAGGCGTTGGAGGATTCAGTGTATGTCCGAGATGACTGCCTTGTGATTGAATGTGTCATCACTGTCTTAGGCCAATTAAGGGTGTCTGAAACCAAACCATTGTGTGAAATTGATGTGCCTCCCCCTAACGCACTACAGCATTTTCGCAAGATGTTGGAGGATACGTCCGCAGCAGATGTGACCTTCGACGTTCAACAAGAAACATTTGCTGCCCACAGGGCGGTGCTTGCTGCGCGGTCACCTGTCTTCCGGAAGCAGTTCGGCGAACCCATGAAGGAGAAGAAGATGAGCCGCATAACCATCAACTCTGTGGAACCAGCGGTTTTCAAGGCTCTCCTCCATTTCATTTACACCGATTCCTTGCCTGTGATGGATGATTTCAGTAGAGCTGAAAGCAATGCTGTTTTCCAGCATCTACTTGCAGCTGCGGATCAATATGGTTTAGAGAGGTTGAAGCTTATGTGTGCACGCACCTTGGTTATGAACCTTAATGTGGAGAATGTGGCTAGTGCACTATGGCTAGCTGATAAGTACAATTGCCAGAAGCTTAAAGAAGCTTGCGTCAATTTTATGGCCCCTTCCAACAGAGTCGATGCTGTGGTGGCAAGCCAAGGGTACCAGCTTCTGAAAAGAGGTTCTCCTTCTCCATTAGCAGATGTGTGGGAGAAGAGGAGCCGTGCTCGCCAAAGCTTTCTTTAGAGCAGATCCAAAAGCTACAATGCTAGACTATGAGTGCTTCTGTCAGCAGAATGACTGGTATGATGAAAGCAGTTCCACCAAAATTTATTATGCGTATCTAGATCCTATGCTTTGAGAAATCATCTAAGCAGTCCCTGGTAACTCTTTAGCTTTTTCGGAGAAACTATTAATGTCATGTTGGTCATGTATGTGTAGCTGTGAAATGTTGATCTTTAGATGCATTCCTGGGTCAATTTAGCGGATATGCTCCAGCAAGTATGTTCCGAATGATGTGTGATCTGTTGATCTGCAGCTTGTTTTGATTTGGTCCATCTTACTCGCACTTTTTGAATTGCTTTGGTCCTTCGCTCTGTTTTGCAACGCACGGTTCAGCTTACCACTGTTGATCTCTTTTCATATAAAAGATGGATTGTGTTTGTCGCTCAGGACATCTGCTGTCACATGACTGCTGACTGCTCAATGAATGTTGACTTCTGCTCTTTTAGTTGATACTCCGTGACTCCGTGTATGATAAAGAAGATGGATAATGTTAGTTCATTATTGGAGTACCATTTAAGTCACAGGGTGCTAACTGTACTATCCGAAGATATGCATCTTTACTGCCATAAGCTGATTGTTGCCATTTCCCTCCTTTTACAGATGCACTACAAATTTCTTTATTACATCAGTTCATTACTTTAATTTGAAATGGACCTGTTATCTCTGTTCAAGTTGTCAATAACTTTGAGCAATATGCTGTTTTCCTTTTTCATTATCCAAAGTGCATTTTCTGTTTTGACCGACCGCTCATGTGAAAACATTTAACTTGGGGATGTCTATTGTTTGCTTTTCGCTCTTTCCACAAAACGGTTTGCAAATGTAAATGATTTGATTAATCCAAACACAAACCGGTGGGCTGAGGATCTAGTTACTCAGTTGTTCTGGTGATCGGAGCTGGGTTCTTACCGGGTCTAACTCGTAGGTTGTAGGGGTGGAAGGGGGCTTGGCGTGGAGGAAGGCGAGGTCGTCGGCGCTGGGGCGCCATCACGAGAGAGAGAGAGAGAGAGAGAGAGAGAGAGAGAGAGAGAGAGAGAGGGCGCACGAGGCGATGGCTAGGGTTAGGTCTCCCGGCTCCCTTCAGGAAGCCGAGCAAATATGATTGCTTCTGCTTAACTTCAAACTAGTCCTTACATGAGTTTATATAATCTCCAAATACGATAACTGGGCTAAGCCCCTAATAACGATAAGTTAACTGGGCCAGGCCCCTAACTGCCTGGGCTGTAGTATATGCCGGCCATAACATCTATCCCCGCGTACACAAACAGCTCGTCCTCGAGATGGAAGGCGGGGAGGCGCTTGCGTAATTCCTCGAGGTGATCAACGGGCGCCAAACCCCTTCGTGTCAGCTGGGGCGGGCAGGACGCCGAGCCCGGCGGCGGCGGCGGCGTCCTCCTCAATGTAGTCCGCAGCCTCCAGGTGGAAGAGTCGCGGACAGACATGGCCGGGCACGTAGGGCTCGTCGCATTTGAAGCACAACCCTTGGCGGCGACGCTCGAGTTGCTCGGCCGGGGTGAGCCGGCGGAACGGGCGCGCCGCGGTCGCGGCGAGGGGCGCCGCGGAAGCCTGAGCAGGCCGACCCTGCGCGAGAACTTCCGGCCAGGGTGGCGGCCCAGCGGCCCGGGGCAGTGACGCCTGCTGGATGGCCACCTGGAGGTCCTGTGGCCCGCGCATCTCCACATCCACGCGAATGTGGTCCGATAGGCCGCCAACGAAGAGCTCAGCACGCTGACGAGCCGAAACGCCGGGGGCGTGGCACGCCAGTGCCTGGAAGCGGTCGGCGAAGTCTTGCACTGTGGTGAGGAACGGAAGGCGCCCGAGCTCCGCCAGACGGCTCCCGCGTATAGGCGGACCGAAGCGCAAGAGGCACAGATCGCGGAAATGCTTCCATGGTGGCATGCCGCCCTCGTCCTGCTCGAGGGCGTGATACCACGTCTGGGCGGCGCCTCGTAGATGATAGGAGGCGATCCAGGTGCGGTCGGACGCGAGCGTGCGCTGCCCCCTGAAACATTGGTCGCATTGGTTGAGCCAATTCAGGGGGTCGACGGTGCCGTCGTAGGTCGCGAACTCCAGCTTGGAGAACCGCGGCGGTGGCTGGGCGTGGACGACGGGCGGGTATGTGTCATCTGCATGGAACCACGAGGGCGACGACGCCGACTGTCCGGGCTGCAGAGTACCGCCATCGAAAAGGGGCCCGTCCACACCATCGTAGGGACCCGCGGCACCCGGGGACCCGCCGAACTGCATGGTCGGGGGCGGCGATGATACGTCTCCATCGTATCTACTTTTCCAAACACTTTTGCCCTTGTTTTGGACTCTAACTTGCATGATTTGAATGGAACTAACCCGGACTGACGCTCTTTTCAGCAGAATTGCCGTGGTGTTATTTTTGTGCAGAAATAAAAGTTCTCGGAATGACCTGAAACTTCAACGAGAATATTTTTGGAATTTATAAAAAATACTGGCGAAAGAATCAAGGCCAGGGGGCCCACACCCTGTCCACGAGGGTGGGGGCGCGCCCCCTGCCTCGTGGGCCCCCTGGTGCTCCACTGACCTCAACTCCAACTCCATATATTCACGTTCGGGGAGAAAAAAATCAGAGAGAAGGATTCATCGCGTTTTACGATACGGAGCCGCCGCCAAGCCCTAAACTCTCTCGGGAGGGCTGATCTGGAGTCCGTTCGGGGCTCCGGAGAGGGGAATCCGTCGCCATCGTCATCATCAACCTTCCTCCATCACCAATTTCATGATGCTCACCGCCGTGCGTGAGTAATTCCATCGTAGGCTTGCTGGATGGTGATGGGTTGGATGAGATTTATCATGTAATCGAGTTAGTTTTGTTAGGGTTTGATCCCTAGTATCCACTATGTTCTGAGATTGATGTTGCTATGACTTTGCTATGCTTAATGCTTGTCACTAGGGCCCGAGTGCCATGATTTCAGATCTGAACCTATTATGTTTTCATGAATATATGTGAGTTCTTGATCCTATCTTGCAAGTCAATAGTCACCTACTATGTGTTATGATCCGGCAACCCCGAAGTGACAATGATCGGGACCATTCCCGGTGATGACCGTAGTTTGAGGAGTTCGTGTATTCACTAAGTGTTAATGCTTTGGTCCGGTACTCTATTAAAAGGAGGCATTAATATCCCTTAGTTTTCAATAGGACCCCGCTGCCACGGGAGGGTAGGACAAAAGATGTCATGCAAGTTCTTTTCCATAAGCACGTATGACTATATTCGGAATACATGCCTACATTACATTGATGAACTGGAGCTAGTTCTGTGTCACCCTATGTTATAACTGTTGCATGAATAATCGCATCCGACATAATTATCCATCACTGATCCAATTCCTACGAGCTTTTCACATATTGATCTTTGCTTAGTTACTTTACCGTTGCCATTGTTACAATTACTACAAAACTGCTACTGTTACTTTTGCCACCGTTACCGCTACTTCCATACTACTTTGTTACTAAATACTTTGCTGCAGATACTAAGTTATCCAGGTGTGGTTGAATTGACAACTCAACTGCTAATACTTGCGAATATTCTTTGGCTCCCCTTGTGTCGAATCAATAAATTTGGGTTGAATACTCTACCCTCGAAAACTGTTGCGATCCCCTATACTTGTGGGTTATCAAGACTATTTTCTGGCGCCGTTGTCGGGGAGCATAGCTCTATTCTTTGAGTCACTTGGGATTTATATCTTCTGGTCACTATGAGGAACTTGAAAGACGAGAAAACCAAAATTTATCCCTCAACTACGAGGGGAGGTAAGGAACTGCCATCTAGCTCTACACTTGATTCTCCTTCTGTTTTGAGTAAACTTGCGACACCTAAACCTGCTTCTGCTATTAATTTTGATATGTCGCATGTTATTGATGATGGCACTTCTGCTATGCATGATACTTATGATGAAACTACTTCTATGCTTGATAACACTGTGCCACTGGGTGAATTTCTTGATGAACAACTTGCTAGGGCTAGAGAGAATGAAATTATTGAAACTGATAATATTGATGAAAGTGATGATGAAGATTCTCCCCCTAGATATGAATTGCCTGTTGTGCCTGAGGGTTATGTTATGGATGAAGAAACTGCTAGAGACTTTCTTGCTTGCAATGATAGGAATGATCTTAAGAAATTATTAGCTAAGCTGAAAGAAAAATCTTTGAATGCTAGAATGAAATATGACCCTGCTTTTGCTACTTCACCTATTTGTATTACTGATAAGGATTATGATTTCTCTGTCGATCCTGAGATAATTACTTTGGTTGAATCTGATCCTTTTTATGGCTATGAATCTGAAACTGTTGTGGCACATCTTACTAAATTAAATGATATAGCCACCCTATTCACTAATGATGAGAAAACTCGCTACTACTATATCCTTAAATTATTTCCGTTCTCATTAAAGGGTGATGCTAAAACATGGTTTAATTCTCTTGATCCTGGTTGTGTGCGTAGTCCCCAGGATATGATTTATTACTTCTCTGCTAAATATTTCCCCGCTCATAAGAAACAAGCTGCTTTAAGGGAAATATATAATTTTGTGCAAATTGAAGAAGAGAGTCTCCCACAAGCTTGGGGGAGGCTTCTCCAATTACTTAATGCTTTGCCTGATCACCCCCTAAAGAAAAATGAAATACTTGGATATCTTTTATAATGGACTAACCGATGCTTTCAGAGACCACCTGAATAGTTGTGCTGGTTGTGTTTTCAGGGAAAGAACAGTTGATCAAGCTGAATTGCTATTGAATAATATGTTGACTAATGAAAATAATTGGACACTTCCTGAACCAACTCCTAAGCCAACTTTGAAGAAAATGGGCGTTCTATTTCGCAGTCCTGAAGATATGCAAGAGGCAAAGAAATCTATGAAAGAAAAAGGTATTAAAGCTGAAAATGTTAAGAATTTACCACCTATTGAAGAAACACATGGTCTTAATTTGCCACCTGTTGAAGAAATACATGGTCTTGATAACCCGACACAGGTAGTAAAGGTAAATTCTCTCTATAGATTTGATGAAGGTGATATTCCTCGTGATAAGTCTGCTAGCCAATGCTTAGACGAGTTTGATAATTTTATTGTTAAACAAGAAAACTTCAATGCTTATGTTGGTAGACAATTGAAACGCAATGCTTATATGATTGAACACTTGAGTGATTATATGTCTAGTGTTAAAGGTGAACTTCAACTTATTAGTAAACATGCTTCTATGGTTACCACTCAAGTAGAACAAGTACTTAAAGCTCAGAATGATTTGCTCAATGAATTAAATAATAAGAAAAATGATAATGATGTTAGAGTTGTGACTAGAGGGGGTAGAATGACTCAGGAACCTTTGTATCCTGAGGGCCACCCTAAGAGAACTGAGCAAGATTCTCAAAGAACTAATGTAGATGCACCTAGTCCTTCTAAGAAGAAGAAAAAGAAAAATGATAGGACTTTGCATGCTTCTAGTGAACCTGTTGTTGACACACCTGAGAATCCCAATGATATTTCTATTTCTGATGCTGAAACACAATCAGGTGATGAACATGAACCTAGTGATAATGTTAATGATGATGTTCATGTTGATGCTCAACCTAGCAATGACAATGATGTAGAAATTGAACCTGTTGTTGATCTTGATAACCCACAATCAAAGAATCAACGTTATGATAAGAGAGACTTCGTTGCTAGGAAGCACGGTAAAGAAAGAAAACCATGGGTTCAGAAACCCATGCCTTTTCCTCCTAAACCATCCAAGAAAAAGGATGATGAGGATTTTGAGCGCTTTGCTAAAATGATTAGACCTATCTTTTTGCGTATGCGTTTGACTGATATGCTTAAAATGAATCCTTATGCTAAGTATATGAAAGAAATTGTTACAAATAAGAGAAAGATACCGGAAGCTGAAATTTCCACCATACTTGCTAATTATACTTTTAAAGGTGGAATACCTAAGAAACTAGGAGATCCAGGAGTACCAACTATACCATACTCCATTAAAAGAAACTATGTTAGAACTGCTTTATGTGATCTTGGAGCCGGTGTTAGTGTTATGCCTCTCTCTTTATATCGTAGACTTGATTTGAATAAGTTGACACCTACTGAAATATCTTTGCAAATGGCTGATAAATCAACTGCTATACCTGTCGGTATTTGTGAGGTTGTGCCTGTTATGGTTGCAAACGTTACTATTTTAACGGACTTTGTTATTCTTGATATTCCCGAGGACGATAGTATGTCGATTATCCTTGGTAGACCCTTTTTGAATACTGCAGGGGCTGTTATTGATTGCAACAAAGGCAATGTCACTTTTCATGTTAATGGTAATGAGCATACGGTACACTTTCCGAGGAAACAACCTCAAGTCCACAGTATAAACTCTATTGGAAAAATTCCATCGATTACTATTGGAGGTTTTGAATTTCCTCTTCCTACTGTAAAAAAGAAATATGATATTCTTATTGTTGGAGACGTGCATATCCCCATTGAGGTAACCTAGTGCTATTCGAAAATTCTCCGGTTTCATGCAAATCGGAATGAGTTTGTTAACAAGACTTGATCAACCTTGTTAGTGGATTCCTTTTGATGAGCATGAGATGGATGAAGTTAGAAAGCACAACTCTCTGTACCCTCCTTTTACTTTCTGTTATTTAGATTAAATAAAGCAAAAATATTATTTTTTGTCTGTTTTCTGAATTATCCGTGCAATAAAAAATACTTCGAAAATAAAAGTTCTCCAAATGCCCTGAAATTGAAATATGATTTTTTCTAGAATATTTGAGAATATCTGGCACTGAGAACACATCAGGGGGAGCCAGCACCTGACCACGAGGGTCCAGGGCGCGCCCACCCCCTGGGCGCGCCCCCCGCCTCGTGGGCCCCACGTGGCCCCCCTCCACTTATTCCAGCACCCACACACTTCGTCTTCCTCCAAAAAAATTCACCACCTAGCTCAAACCCGTGTTCTAGCTCGTTTTGCTGCGATTTTTCGATCTCCTTGCTCAAAACTCCACTCACAAGACTGCTTTGGGAGATTGTTCTTCGGTATGTGACTCCTCCAATGGTCCAATTAGTTTTTGTTCTAGTGCTTTATTCATTGCAAATTTTTGCTGCTTAGGTGACCCTGTTCTTGAGCTTGCATGTCAAATTTATTTGGTCCCAAGTAGTTCTAATGCATGATATAGTATCTAGGCACTTGTGGGAGTAGTTGCTATCAATTTCATTGAGTTTGGTTCACTTTTATTTTGAGTTACTAAAATTTTCAGAGGAAGGAATATGTTTAGGAAAATGTACCAAGGTGGTTCTTCAAGGAAGCAAGGACCCAGGCCCGCAATACGTGAGCCGGACCATGAACCACCGAGAGAAGCCCAAGTGCGGCCTTGTGAATGGCCGTCAGAAGATTTCATGGTCCAAGCAGGAATTAAGGAGGAATTTGACACATATGTATGTAACACTGAACTTGAGGGCTTCATGCTAGCTAAGTGCCCTCAGTATTATTACCTAACTGATTCCTTTGTGAGAAGGTTTAAATTTACATCTTCACGCAATTCTCATACTGTCCTATTTGATCTCTATGGTAAATCTTATACTATGGACTTAGAAGATTTTAATACTGCTTGTAAACTTCCGCAATGGGGTAGTGCTAGTGAACCTCGCAAATCTGAGTTTAAGGATTTTCTTGCTAGTATCACTGTGGGAGAATCTAGAGAAATAATACAAGCTACCATAGGGAGCATCCATTTCCTGCTTATTTAGATTATAATGCTATGGTTCGCCATCACTTTGTTGAGAGGAATGAACAATTCCTCTAGTACCGACTAATCTTCGACAAACGTCGCACTGTCCATGTTGCTCTCCCTGCTCCTGCTTTCTTTGACTTTCAGGCAAAAGGGAGATATGTTATAACTAGGGAGGAGGCGAATGAGTATGAGAGGAGATCGGAGACAGCCCGCCTTCAAGCTGCAGCTCATCAGGCGATAGCCGCTGCATCTCAGTACGACCCCAGCTACAACTTTGGATATCCGCCAGGCCAGCCGTGGCCATAGACCAACTTAGGCCAAAAGCCTAAGCTTGGGGGAGTACGTATTTCTCACCGACATTACATTCATGTTCACACACTCATGCCAGTTGTCAGTGCTCATACTTTTTCATTGTACTTTCCATGCTAGTTTATTTTCCTTTTTCTCGCTTTCTTCTTGTGTGCTTCAAAAACCTTAGGAAAAACAAAAAAAGTTTTAGCTTCTAGCTAGTTTACTTTTCATGCCTGTAGTAGTAGTAATTAAAAGAAAACCCCAAAAGATTTCTCGTTATTCTTTTTGCTTGTTGGGAGCTTCCGGCTTAAATAGTTTTATTTCCTTTCTGTTCTTTGGGGGCCGAGAGGAGAAGACCCTAATGAAAATGTTAAAGTGGCTCTTATATGCATTATTGTTGAGTTAATCAAGAGCCCATATTACCTTGTCTTCTCCTTTGTATTAAATGATCGCAGATTCCAGCTTAGTCCAATGCATGTGCACTATTATTATTATCCACACCGTTTGGTCGTGCAAGTGAAAGGCAATAATGACGATATAAGATGGACTTATTGAGATGAGAGAAGCTGGTATGAACTCGACCTCTCTTGTTTTTGTAAATACGATTAGTTCATCGTTCTTGATTCATCCTATTATGAATGAACATGTTTGTAATGACAATTAGAGATTATAGTTGCTTATGCCATGCTTAATTAGCTAGGAGTTTATAATGGTTTACCTTGCGTGCCAATATGCTATTAAAATGGTTGTGATATGGTATGATAGGGTGGTATCTTCCTTTGAACGATTTGAGTGACTTGACTTGGCACATGTTCACACATGTAGTTGAAACAAAATCAACATAGCCTCCACGATACTTATGTTCATGGTGGATTATATCCTATTCATGCTTGCACTCAATGTTTATTAATTATAATGCATGTCCATGACTGTTGTCGCTCTCTAGTTGGTCGCTTCGCAGTCTTTTTCTAGCCTTCACTTGTACTAAGCGGGAATACTGCTTGTGCATCCACTTCCATAAACCCCAAAGTTATTCCATATGAGTCCACCATACCTTCCTATTGAAGGAAATATGCCCTAGAGGCAATAATAAAGTTATTATTTATTTCCTTATATCATGGTAAATGTTTATTATTCATGCTAGAATTGTATTAACCGGAAACATAATACTTGTGTGAATACATAGACAAACAGAGTGTCACTAGTATGCCTCCACTTGACTAGCTCGTTGATCAAAGATGGTTATGTTTCCTAACCATTGACATGAGTTGTCATTTGATTAACGGGATCACATCATTAGGAGAATGATCTGATTGACTTGACCCATTCCGTTAGCTTAGCACACGATCGTTTAGTATTCTGCTATTGCTTTCTCATGACTTAAATATGTTCCTATGACTATGAGATTATGCAACTCCCATTTACCGGAGGAACACTTTGTGTGCTACCAAACGTCACAACGTAACTGGGTGATTATAAAGGTGCTCTACAGGTGTATCCAAAGGTACTTGTTGGGTTGGCGTATTTCGAGATTAGGATTTGTCACTCCGATTGTCGGAGAGGTATCTCTGGGCCCACTCGGTAACGCACTTCACTATAAGCCTTGCAAGCATTGTAACTAATGAATTAGTTGCGGGATGATGTATTACAGAACGAGTAAAGAGACTTGCCGGTAACGAGATTGAACTAGGTATTGAGATACCGACGATCGAATCTCGGGCAAGTAACATACCGATGACAAAGGGAACAACGTATGTTGTTATGCGGTTTGACCGATAAAGATCTTCGTAGAATATGTGGGAGCCAATATGAGCATCCAGGTTCCGCTATTGGTTATTGGCCAGAGACGTGTCTCGGTCATGTCTACATAGTTCTCGAACCCGTAGGGTTCGCACGCTTAAAGTTTCGATGACAGTTATATTATGAGTTTATATGTTTTGATGTACTGAAGGTAGTTCGGAGTCCCGGATGTGATCACGGACATGACGAGGAGTCTCAAAATGGTCGAGACATGAAGATTGATATATTGGACGACTATATTCGGACACCGGAATGGTTCCGGGGGTTATCGGATATATACCGGAGTACCGGGGGGTTACCGGAACCCCCCGGAGGTTATTGGGCCTCATGGGCCCAATTGGTGGAAGAGGAGATGCGGCCAAGGGGCAGCCGCGCGCCCCTCCCCCCAAGTCCGAATTGGACAAGGAGGGGGGCGGCGCCCCCCTTTCCTTTCCCCCTCTCTCTCCTTCCCTCTCCTCTCCTAATCCAACAAGGAAAAGGGAGGGAGTCCTACTCCCGGTGGGAGTAGGACTCCTCCTGGAGCGCCCCTCCTGGCCGGCCGCCTCTCCCCCCTTGCTCCTTTATATACGGGGGCAGGGGGCACCCTAGAGACACAACAATTGATCTGTTGATCTTTTAGCCGTGTGCGGTGCCCCCCTCACCATAGTCCACCTCGATAATACCGTAGCGGTGCTTAGGCGAAGCCCTGCGTCGGTAGAACATCATCATCGTCACCACGCCGTCGTGCTCACGAGACTCTCCCTCAACACTCGGCTGGCTCGGAGTTCAAGGGACGTCATCGGGCTGAACGTGTGCTGAACTCGGAGGTGCCGTGCGTTCGGTACTTGATCGGTCGGATCGTGAAGACGTACGACTACATCAACCGTGTTGTGCTAACGCTTCCGCTTTCGGTCTACGAGGGTATGTGGACAACACTCTCCCCTCTCGTTGCTATGCATCACCATGATCTTGCGTGTGCGTAGGAATTTTTTTGAAATTACTACGTTCCCCAACAGTGGCATCCGAGCCAGGTTTTATGCGTAGATGTCATATGCACGAGTAGAACACAAGTGAGTTGTGGGCGATATAAGTCATACTGCTTACCAGCATGTCATACTTTGGTTCGGCGGTATTGTTGGATGAAGCGGCCCGGACCGACATTACGCGTACGCTTACGCGAGACTGGTTCTACCGACGTGCTTTGCACACAGGTGGCTGGCGGGTGTTAGTTTCTCCAACTTTAGTTGAACCTAGTGTGGCTACGCCCGGTCCTTGCGAAGGTTAAAACAACACCAACTTGACAAACTATCGTTGTGGTTTTGATGCGTAGGTAAGAACGGTTCTTGCTAAGCACGTAGCAGCCACGTAAAATTTGCAACAACAAAGTAGAGGACGTCTAACTTGTTTTTGCAGGGCATGTTGTGATGTGATATGGTCAAGACATGATGCTAAATTTTATTGTATGAGATGATCATGTTTTGTAACCGAGTTATCGGCAACTGGCAGGAGCCATATGGTTGTCGCTTTATTGTATGCAATGCAATCGCCCTGTAAATGCTTTACTTTATCACTAAGCGGTAGCGATAGTCGTAGAAGCATAAGATTGGCAAGACGGCAACGATGCTACGATGGAGATCAAGGTGTCGCGCCGGTGACGATGGTGATCATGACGGTGCTTCGGAGATGGAGATCACAAGCACAAGATGATGATGGCCATATCATATCACTTATATTGATTGCATGTGATGTTTATCTTTTATGCATATTATCTTGCTTTGATTGACGGTAGCATTATAAGATGATCCCTCACTAAATTATCAAAGTATTAGTGTTCTCCCTGAGTATGCACCGTTGCGAAAGTTCTTCGTGCTGAGACACCACGTGATGATCGGGTGTGATAGGCTCTACGTTCAAATACAACGGGTGCAAAACAGTTGCACACGCGGAATACTCAGGTTAAACTTGATGAGCCTAGCATATAACAGATATGGCCTCGGAACATGGAGACCGAAAGGTCGAGCGTGAATCATATAGTAGATATGATCAACATAGTGATGTTCACCATTGAAACTACTCCATCTCACGTGATGATCGGACATGGTTTAGTTGATTTGGATCACGTGATCACTTAGAGGATTAGAGGGATGTCTATCTAAGTGGGAGTTATTTAGTAATATGATTAATTGAACTTAAATTTATCATGAACTTAGCACCTGATAGTATTTTGCTTGTCTATGTTGATTGTAGATAGATGGCCCGTGCTGTTGTTCCGTTGAATTTTAATGCGTTCCTTGAGAAAGCAAAGTTGAAAGATGTTAGTATCAATGATGCGGATTGGATCTGTGATCTGAGGATTATCCTCATTGCTGCACAGAAGAATTATGTCCTTGATGCACCGCTAGGTGACAGACCTATTGCAGGAGTAGATGCAGACGTTGTGAATGTTTGGCTAGCTCAACACGATGACTACTTGATAGTTTAGTGCACCATGCTTAACGGCTTAGAATCGGGACTTCAAAGACGTTTTGAACGTCATGGACCATATGAAACGTTCCAGGAGTTGAAGTTAATATTTCAAGCAAATACTCGAGTTGAGAGATATGAAGTCTCCAACAAGTTCTATAGCTAAAAGATGGAGGAGAATAGCTCAAGCAGTGAGCATGTGCTCAGATTGTCTGGGTACTACAATCGCTTGAATCAAGTGGGAGTTAATCTTCCAGATAAAATAGTGATTGACAGAATTCTCTAGTCACCATCACCAAGTTAGTAGAACTTCGTGATGAACTATAGTATGCAAGGGATGACGAAAACGATTCCCGAGCTTTTCATGATGATGAAATCGACGAAGGTAGAAATCAAGAAAAGCATCAAGTGTTGATGGTTGACAAGACCACTAGTTTCAAGAAAAAGGGCAAAGGGAAGAAGGGGAACTTCAAGAAGAACAGCAAGCAAGTTGCTGCTCAGGAGAAGAAACCCAAGTCTGGACCTAAGCCTGAGACTGAGTGCTTCTACTGCAAGCAGACTGGTCACTAGAAGCGGAACTGCCCCAAGTATTTGGCGGATAAGAAGGATGGCAAGGTGAACAAAGGTATATGTGATATACATGTTATTGATGTGTACCTTACTAATGCTCGCAGTAGCACCTGGGTATTTGATACTGGTTCTGTTACTAATATTTGCAACTCGAAACAGGGACTACGGATTAAGCAAAGATTGGCTAAGGACGAGGTGACGATGCGCGTGGGAAATGGTTCCAAAGTCGATGTGATCACGGTCGGCACGCTACCTCTACATCTACCTTCGGGATTAGTTTTAGACCTGAATAATTGTTATTTGGTGCCAGCGTTGAGCATGAACATTATATCTGGATCTTGTTTGATGCGAGACGGTTATTCATTTAAATCAGAGAATAATGGTTGTTCTATTTATATGAGTAATATCTTTTATGGTCATGCACCCTTGAAGAGTGGTCTATTTTTGTTGAATCTCGATAGTAGTGATACACATATTCATAATATTGAAGCCAGAAGATGCAGAGTTGATAATGATAGTCCAACTTATTTGTGGCACTGCCGTTTAGGTCATATCGGTGTAAAGCGCATGAAGAAACTACATACTGATGGACTTTTGGAACCACTTGATTATGAATCACTTGGTACTTGCGAACCGTGCCTCATGGGCAAGATGACTAAAACGCCGTTCTCCGGAACTATGGAGCGAGCAACAGATTTGTTGGAAATCATACATACAGATGTATGTGGTCCGATGAATATCGAGGCTCGCGGCGGGTATCGTTATTTTCTGACCTTCACAGATGATTTGAGCAGATATGGGTATATCTACTTGATGAAACATAAGTCTGAAACATTTGAAAAGTTCAAAGAATTTCAGAGTGAAGTGGAAAATCATCGTGACAAGAAAAATAAAGTTTCTACGATCTGATCGCGGAAACAAATATTTGAGTTACTAGTTTGGTCTTCAATTAAAAGAATGTGGAATAGTTTCACAAATTCGTGCCACCTGGAACACCACAGCATAATGGTGTGTGAAAGTGCGTTATATCGACTAGAGGGGGGTGAATAGGCGATTTTTATGAATTCTTCACTGAGGAATTTGCCGGTGAGGAAATTCCTTAGCGAAGAACTACTTGCAGTGGAATAAGTACTCAGAAGTAAACATAGCAGAACACAAGCATGGTCATCATGATGAAATGAAGACAAGCACAGAGTACGGAAAGCGCAAGCACAGGATAACTCAGGATGAAGACAAACAGACTGAAGAAATTGAACTGAGGAAATTGAGAAAGTCTTGAGTCAAAGTCTTCAAACACAGATACGAACAAGCACTCAACACAGTTATGAGGAAATGAAAGAGTTGAGGAAATAGAACCAGTAGGCTTGGTGAAAACAATGATTTGGTAGACCAGTTCCAACTGCTGTCTCAGTTGTACATCTGGTTGGAGCGGCTAGGTATTTAAACCTGAGGACACACAGTCCCGGACACACAGTCCTCACCGTATTCTCCTTGAGCTAAGGTCACACAGACCTCGCCCAATCACTCATGGTAAGTCTTCAGGTGACTTCCGAACCTTCACAAACTCGGTCACTTGGCGATCCACAATTCCTCTTGGATGCTCTAGACCATGACGCCTAACCGTCTGGAAGAAGCACAATCTTCAAAGGTAACAAGATTCGGATCCACGCAGGATCAATCTCTTCAGTGATGCTCAATCACTTTGGGTTTGTAGGTATTTGGGTTTGGGTTTTCCTCACTCGAAGATTTTCAATCAAAGTCCTCGGAGGAAGGGATGCTCTCAAATGACAAGTGTCAGTTTCTCTCGGAGCAGCCAACCAACTAGTGGTTGTAGGGGCGACTATTTATAGCCTAGGGAGCAGCCCGACATGATAAGACATAAATGCCCTTCATTTATATGACTGTTAGGTGGATAAGATATTTTGGGACAGTTGGCGCATAGCACAGCAACGGTCGGAAATTTGAGTCTCAAATTCCTTAGGGCTATCATGTTCCTCACTGTGTAGGCAATCCGCACTAGCGAATTCCTAACTCCTCAGTCAGACCAAATTCTTCAGAGACCAGAAGAACTTCGTCTCTGTCACTGAAGAATATGACTGAACTGTATGAGATTTCCAATGGCTTCACTCGAAGGGATTGGTAGGTGTAGGATTTTGAGTTGAGCATCACTTGGAAATTTTTTCCTTAGTATTTCCTCGACCCCCTTTAACAGTACGGTGTTTCCTATGACTCAAGAAAGAGAAAATGAAACTACGAAAACAAAAGTCTTCACGCTTCATGTTCCTCGAATGAATACCAAGTCTTCAAGGTCACACCAATTTCTTCACTTTGAAAGTCTACAGAAAGTCTTCAGAAATCCAAAGTCTTCAGTCGAACAACTTCATTTTTAGGGGTCAACTTTCTCTGTAAATATCAAACTCCTCATAGACTTATAGACCTATGTACACTCATAAACTCATTAGTCTCTTAACCTATAAGTCTTCAATACACCAAAATCACTAAGGGGCACTAGATGCACTTACAATCTCCCCCTTTTTGGTGATTGATGACAATATAGGTTAAGTTTTCAATGGGGATAAACATATGAAGTGTAAATACTGATATTGAGGAATTTGATTGCAAGATATAGAAGAACTCCCCCTGAAGATGTGCATAGTGAGGAATTTGCTTTTGAAGCAATGCACACTTGAAGAGTTGAATCATGGAGATCTCCCCCTATATCTTGTAATTCATACACGCATTTGACATATAATATGAAGAATTTGAAATGCATGATGAAATATGGTGACTGATGTAATTCAGCATGCGTGCAGTAACATTAACGAGGAATAAGTATGCAGAGGAAACAACAAAAGTATCAGGCCACCATAGAGTTTAAGTTTACAACTCAATCCAGCAAAGTCATCAGAAGAACGAGAGTTGTAACTTAGCAAAAAAACGCCCATATAAGATAGACCCGCTTGAAGACTAACTCAAATTTCTCCCCCTTTGTCATCGAATGACCAAAAGGATCAAAAATGAGGACTAACGCCCCTGAAGAATATCAAGTTGATGAAGGAGCGCCAGCGTTGTTGGGGTCGTTTGTCATAGTAGGGCCTACCGCAGTGTCGTCCAAGTCTTCATGCTCGTCGGTGTCGCGTGATGAAGAATAGGAGCTGGCCACCAAGGAAGGAACCTTGACCTTCTTGTATTTCTTCGGTGGAGGTGCAGACCAGTCAAAGTCCTCCTTGAGACCCATTTGCTTCAGATCTTCTTCACCATATACCTGTGACAGAATAGCCCAGGTACGATCGAAGACTTCATGGAGGTAGTAATGGTTTTTCTTCACTGCATTATGTGTAGCAGTCATGTTGTGAAGAATAGAATCAAATTGACGCTTAACCCATTTATCGTTTCGATCCACCTTCTGGTGAAGACTTAGCAGAAGCTCACGGTCAGTCATCACACGAGGAGCAGTGGCTTGAGGATTTGGCTTGGAGGCATGGGCAGCAGAATCATGAGTGGCAGAGTCATCATTGGTGGAATAAGATGCAGCCTTGCGAAACTGACCATCCAATGGACTAATGCCTTCATCAATAACAGCTGGTGCCTTTCCCTTTTCATCAGCTGAGGAATAGGTCCGCTTGAGGACTTCAATCGGGGGCAAGTAGCTGAGGTGATTCTGAAAATCAGCTTTGTAGTTGAGTGAAGACCTTGTCCTGAGGAATCTCATGATCCAGGGTGCATAAGGCTTCAGCTCAAATGGTGAAAGTGCAACATTTGCCAGAGTCCTCATGAAGAAATCGTGATAATTGACAGGAATGCCATGAATGATGTTGAATACCAGATTCTTCATGATGCCGACAATTTCCTCATCAGATGAGTCGTGGCCTTTGATTGGACTCATAGTCTTCGTCAGAATGTGATAGACTGTCCTTGGTACATATTGCAATTCCTTCATGAGGAATTTTGTCCTTGAGGCTTGACCAGGTTTCAATGGCTTCATCAGCACTTGCATATAGTGATCAGTAAGCTCAGGCTCTTGGTACATGCAAGGAGCTCCTTCAGGTGGAGGACTGATGGGCAGGGCGTGAAGCAATTTAGACGCCGGTGCCTTATAGTGAGTGTTCTCAGTCATCCAGTCCAAAACCCAGAAGTTTACATCGTCAGCATCTCCTGTGATGTGCAAAGTTGCATAGAATTGAAGAATGAGTTCTTCATTCCAATCAACTATGTGTGTGCAAAAGTTGAGGAGGCCTGTGTCATGAAGCACACTGAGGACAGGAGTGAAGCATGGCAGTGATTCCATGTCCACATGAGGAATATGCTCGTGGTCGAAGACTTTGTCCTTGTTGAAGAGCAGTGAAGAATAGAAGTTGGCCTGGCTGGCGGTCCTGAAGCGTTTCCTTCTAAGACGAGCAGAATCATAGGGATTGTAGTCAGTGAAGAACACGTGCTCGCCGAAGAAATCATCAGCCTTGAATTTCTGCTTCCTTGAGAATGGATCCTTTGGTTTGGGCTGAGGAGTGTCAGTCAATTGCATTATCACCTCAGGAATCGCAATCTCAGGTTCTTCAGGCTGAGGAATTTTAGCTTCTACTCCAGTGACAGCCTGGGTCTTTAATTCTTCATTTTCATTTTCTTCAGCACTAGTGGATGGAATTTCTTCATGGACAGACGATGTGGCATGTGGTTCATCAGATCCCATTTGAATTGTAGTCGCTGGGGACTGAGGAATTTGTTGCAATGGTGTGAAGAGTGGAGAGTTGGGGTGCTGACTTTCCCAGAAGTCATCATTGAGCACGGGTGTGGTACAACCAATGTCCACATCTTCATCTTCCATTTCTTCAACGCCGGCCTCTTCAGCAGTAAACTGAGGCATAGGCGAGGAAACAACAGGAGTTGAAGGGATTTCATCCACTTCAATTTCTTCATCCATCTGCTCTGAAGAAGCAGCAGAAGGATTTTCTTCATCAGATCCGCTAGGGATCACATATTCTTCATCAAAAGGAACTAGCGCCTTTGATGGTAAGGTAGTGAGAGGAACGGCATCAATTGGGTTTGCAAATGAGCTGGTCATAGACTTCATCTTCTTCGGAGCTGAAGAAGCTGATGCCTTCCTTTTCTTCACTGCTGCACGCTCTGCAGCCTTGGTCTTCTTCACATCTGAAGCAGATGGAAGGATTGGAGTTGGGGTAGGCGGAGGAGGAGCAGAGGAATGTGGTTGATTTTCTTCAGGCACAACTGATGCAGTTTCCCTGACCTCTTCATTTTCTTCAGGCGCGCCACTAGTGGATGCCCTGGCAATTTCGTCAGCGGTTGGAATGCAGTCATCAGCCCTGGAACTCACATTTTCTTCAGCAGCCTGAATGTCATCAGCGGTGCTGGCATGTTCTTCAGTTGGCTGAGCAGATGCTTCGGCTTGAGGAATTTCTGGTTGCGATGGAGCTGCAACCTTTGAGGTGAATTTCTCAGTCAGTTTTACAAACCTGACCTTGGCTCCTTGCCAATGAGCATAGTAAGCATTTTCAAATCCATGGCAAAAAATCATCGCTGAGGACTTTGATTTCAGACTGGATCTTCACAAGTTCGTCAGTCGTCATAGAGACAACGTTGTTCTTCAGGAATTTCTCCTTCCTGTACTGTTCTTTCTTGATCTGCCTAGCCTTCTCAAATTTCCATTTCTCTTCTTGGATGAAGGCAGTCAGCATATGACTTTGGCCAGGAGTCAACTTGAAATCAGGCATAGGAGTGTTTGGGTCCTTGTGCCAGATATCAATGTAGTTGAGGATCAACTTTGGATCCAAAAGCAGAGGCACAATTGTGCCCTTGGCTCTAGCGGCCCTGACTTGCCTATCTCTGATCATTTCAGCAAGTTCATCATCATCAGCTTCGTCTTCTTCAGACGGCACTTGGAAGGCGACCTGCTTCTTGTGAGGACTTGGGCGAGAACCTCGTCCAACAGTGGCCTTTGTCTTCAGCAGAGAGGGTCCTGTTGAAGAATTTGGTGCAGCCGAGGAACTAGCAGAAGCTACTGAGGCAATAGAGATGTCTGTAGTCCTTTGGCATGTGGCAAGATGCAAAGGTGCTGAGGACTTGGTCGGAGCAGCTGAGGACTTTGGAGGAGGAGCTGAGGACTTTGGAGCGGGAGCAGCATGAGGAGTTGGCCGTGAGGGCTCTGAGGATTCTGGCCGTGAGGGCATTGCTGAGGAACTTGGCCTTGAGGGCATTGAAGGTGAAGCACTTGGCTTGTGCGCAGGCTTCTTTGCCATGGATTTCTTCGGCTTGACAGAGACCTCAGCAGCAGCAGCGGCAGCAGAGTCTTTGTTGAATTTCCTCACTGCTTCTTTTGCCTGTTTGGCCAACTTGGCCTGGCGCTTGGCCCATTCATCAGGATAGTCCTCACCGCGCTTGAGGCTGGTGGGATCCGCTTCTTGGCCAGGTGCCAACAGAGGTCTTGGGCATGGAGGATTTAGAGCGAATTTCTTCATATACTTGGGAGTAACATATCTGTACTCCCTCCATTCCCTTGCCCGTCTCCTTTCTATCCTCTGTATGCGCACCTTGCGCTGATTTTTGTCCTGTTTTCCAAACTTGGCCTCATCAGGAGTGCAGTAATCCTTATATATGTCATCTGGGATCTCAAAGGCAGTATTGATTTCAGGCCTCTTTCCTCCTTTCTGTGGCTTCTTTCCATCAGCCATTTTCTTCAGATGAGGAATTTGAACAATTGAATTCTCTAAAGAAGTATGCAACTTTTCTTCGAGGAACGCTGCAAATGAGTTAAGTTGATGAGAACCTAGTGATTCAGCAGCGGACATGAGTACCTGTGAACAGAGTATAGTTGCGAGGAATTTGGAGAGGTCATATGCGTTCTCAGAAGGTTTTTCAAAAAGAACAAGTTTGAGGAATTTGACCAGACGAGTCTTGAAGAATTTCACTAAGCATTCTTAGTCTTAGGTTCCAGAGTTGTACAGATCAGAAATTCGCACAATTGAGGAACTTGAAGAGAAATTAAATCTTAGAGAAATGAATCAAGAACAGATGACATGTGAGGTGTTTAGAGTGTGAAGAATTTGAAGAATAAACACCTTTGAAGATTTTGTAGAAATCACTTGAATCAAAGAGGGCAGTAAAAGTAACTTTTAATTACCCTAGACGAAGAACACGACGAACTGTGAGGTAGAGATGAGAAGTTCGTCTGTGCAGATCTTCCACGCCCTAACTCGGCGGAGGAAGACGGCTACGGCGGTGGCGGAGTGAAGATTTTCGCGGCTGGCGCGAGTACGACGGCGACGAGGTCGAGGCAGTGAAGCTCTTCCTCACCGGCGATGATGAAGTAGCGGCGGCGCTAGGGTTTGAGAAGCTCGAGCTGGAGAGAGGTCGAGCGGAGTAAAGGAAGTGAGGAAGGGGAAGGGGATATTTATAGCCACGGTGAAAAACTGTTCGCCCGAAGAAATTGGAAGAACGTGCCCCTGACCCTTCTCATTCGCTTGACATGTGTCACCCACGTACTGAGAAGTGGAGATCATGTGCGATCGTGGGTGAATAGATAACTATTTCGTGGGATGCGGAACGGTTTGAGCGGCAAAGCCGAAAATTTGGATAAGATAAGTTTTAACGTTCCGTTCGCAAATTCTTCAGCTGACAAGGACACAGTGAAGATTTTGAACGAGTTTCAAATAGAACGCACATGAAGAATTTGTGAATAGATTGGGTTGAGTTTAGCATAGAGGGGGAAGGGTTCAATCACATTCGCTTAGCTGAAATATCAACTTGAAGAAATAGCAATAAGTGAATGCTGTAGAGGACATAAACTCTTATATATATATAGCCAATGAAGAAAAACGACGGAAATGGTGAAGACAATGCAAAGTAGAAGAACATGAACAACTGAGGAATTTCAAAACTGAGGAAAACTCAAATTGAAGATTTTCAACTTTTGTGGTGGCGTGGCCCACCGTATAAGAATGATGATTTCAGACACCGCGTACAATTGTCGTAGGGCTCTGAGAATCAAATTCTTCATTAATTTCTTCACACTTAGAGTGTTATTCTTCATTGATTGAAGAAAAACGTTTCTTCATGTGTTGCACATCTAAGTCATCAATTTTGCATAAGTGTTAGGATGAGTGTCCTTTTCAAAGAACATTAGAAGATTCTAAGATATTTCGCTCACACCGCAACTTGCTAAATCTCTTCTCATCCAAGGGCTTTGTGAAGATATCGACTAGCTGTTCTTCAGTCTTCACATGCTCAATAGAAATGTCGCCCTTCAACACATGATCACGAAGAAAATGATGACGAATCTTAATGTTCTTTGTCTTCGAGTGCTGAACTGGGTTGTGAGCAATCTTGATGGCACTCTCATTGTCATAGAAGAGAGGCACATTCTTCACGTTGACGCCGTAGTCCTTGACAGTTTGCTTCATCCACAGCAATTGAGCACAGCAAGAACCAGCAGCAATGTACTCAGCTTCAGCAGTAGACAGTGATACGCAGTTCTGTTTCTTCGAGGACCAACAGACCAAAGATCGTCCGAGGAAATGACATGTACCAGATGTTGACTTGCGGTCCACACGATCACCAGCATAGTCAGAGTCAGAATATCCAATGAGATCAAAAGCCGAGCCCTTGGGGTACCATAATCCAAGTGTTGATGTGTGAGCTAGATATCGAAGAATATGCTTCACAGCCTTATGGTGTGATTCCTTCGGTGTAGCTTGAAATCGGGCACACATACAAACACTAAGCATTATATCTGGCCTAGATGCACATAAGTACAATAAAGAACCAATCATGGAGCGGTATACCTTATGATCGAAGTCAATACCATTTTCATCAGTGCACAGTTGGCCATTTGTGGGCATAGGAATTTTGACGCCTTTGCAATCTTGCATGCCGATTTCCTCAGTAAATCCTTGAGGTATTTCTCCTGAGATATGAATATGCCATTGCGTTGTTGACGAATTTGAAGACCTAAGAAGAATTTCAATTCACCCATCATAGACATTTGATATTCTTCACTCATCATATAGGCAAATTCATCACTATAATGTTGGTCAGTACAGCCAAAGATAATATCATCAACATATATTCGACACACAAACAATTCATCATCATAAGATTTAGTGAAAAGAGTAGGGTCGAGTGAACCGGGTTTGAAGCCTTTCTTCATGAGGAATTCCTTCAAAGTATCATACCACGCCCGAGGGGCCTGCTTGAGGCCATAGAGGGCCTGTTGAGTCTGAAGACTTTGTCAGGATGCTTTGGATCTTCAAAACCTGGGGATTGAGCAACATATACTTCTTCCTCAAGCTTACCATTGAGGAATGCACTTTTCACATCCATTTGATGTAAAGTGATATCATGATGGTTGCATAAGCAAGTAATATGTGAATAGCCTCAAGTCTAGCAACAGGTGCAAAAGTTTCATCGAAATCAATTCCTTCAACCTGTGTGTAGCCGTGAGCTACAAGGCGTGCCTTATTCCTCACCACAAGGCCATTTTCATCTTGCTTGTTGCGGTAGATCCACTTTGTGCCAATGATATTGTGCTTCCGAGGATCTGGACGTTTGACGAGTTCCCGGACGTTGTTGAGCTCGAACTGATGTAATTCCTCTTGCATTGCCTGAATCCACTCAGGCTCCAGAAATGCTTCATCTACCTTAGTGGGCTCTGTGATAGAGACAAAAGCATAGTGCCCACAAAAGTTAGATAAATGTGAAGCTTTTGAGCGCGTGGGAGGATCTGGTGCTTCAATGTCATCAATGATCTTTTCAACTTGCACTTCTTTTGAAACGCGAGGATGAGCTGGTTGTCGTCGAGGAATTTGATCAGCATTTTCTTCAGCACCATTTTCTTCAGTACCATTTTCTTCAGTATTTTCTTCAGGTGCATTAGCTCGACATTCTTCATGCTCTGGAATGAATTCTTCAGCAGATTCTTCGGTAGGAATGACATCCTCAGTAGCCTTGAACTTGATAGATTCCTCAGGTGTTGTTTCATCTACCACAGAAGGTAGGTTCTCTCTTTGCGAGCCATTAGTTTCATCGAACCACACATCTACAGTTTCAACAACCTTGTGAAGAACATTGTTGAAGACTCTGTAGGTGTGCGAGTCCTTTCCGTAACCAAGCATAAAACCTTCATGTGCTTTCGGTGAAAAGTTTGAGTTGTGATGAGGATCTCTAATCCAACATTTAGCACCGAAGACTTTGAAATAACTCACATTGGGTTTCTTGTCAGTGAGGAGTTCATAGGCAGTCTTCTTGAAGAATTTGTGAAGATATACTCTGTTGATGATGTGGCACGCAGTATAAATTGCCTCAATCCAGAAGTGACGAGGCGTCTTGTACTCATCAAGCATAGTGCGAGCCATCTCAACAAGAGTTCTGTTCTTGCGCTCCACGACGCCATTCTGCTGAGGAGTATAAGGAGCACATAACTCATGAGTAATACCAAGTTCATCAAGATAGTCATCAAGACCAGAATTCTTGAACTCAGTTCCATTGTCACTTCTGATGTGCTTGATCTTCACACCAAAGTTGGTTGAAGCCCTCGAGGAAAATCGTTTGAAGACTTCCTGCACTTCATGTTTGTAAGTAACAATGTGTACCCAAGTGTAATGAGAGTAATCATCAACAATAACAAAGCCATAGAGAGATGCATCATTTGTGACTGCTGAGTAATGATTAGGACCAAAGAGGTCCATGTGAAGCAATTCGAATGGTCGAGTAGTGGTCATGGTAGCCTTCGCTGGATGCTTGGCCTTCGTCATCTTTCCAGCTTCACAGGCTCCGCATAAGTGATCCTTGAGGAATTTGACATTCTCAATGCCAATGACATGCTTCTTCTTCACAAGCGTGTGCAAATTCCTCATGCCTGCATGACCAAGTCATCGATGCCATAGCCAGCCTTCTGAAGCTTTTGCAAGTAGGCACACGGCTGGTTGTGGTCCTGTAGAGAAATCAACAATATACAAGTCTCCTCTCCTAAAGCCTTCGAAGACCTTGGAATTGTCAGCTTCCATAACCACAACACAACGATACTTGCCAAAGACAACAACCATATCAAGATCGCAAAGCATTGAGACAGACATGAGGTTGTATCCTAAGGACTCGACAAGCATGACTTTGTCCATGTGTCGATCCTTTGTGATCGCAACCTTACCTAGACCCAATACCTGACTTTTGCCTTTGTCAGTGAAGATGATATGCTTCAGATGCGATGGTGATAAGGGAGCATCCATCAATAGATTCTTGTCACCAGTCATGTGATTTGTACATCCACTATCGAGGACCCACTCAGTGGCTTTGGGTTGATCATCCTGCAGATGAATCAGTGCAGCTTACAAACTTCATATACTTCATCAGTGAAGAATATGACATCGGAATTCATCAGATCAATTTCATCAAGTAATAGAACAGATAAAGTAGTATGAGGACGTGAGAAATGAAAGTTCATTTCTTCATGATTAGCCTGCGTCCTTTCAGGCACTTTTCAGGTCTCCAGCAAATTCTTCAGACGTTCACGCACGTCTGGAGACCTGACCCTGCAGAAGAGATTAGTTCTTTTTCTTCACCACCCACATCTGAAGGGGTGGCAAAGAGTTCATCACTCTGCGAGCTCCATACGAGAAAGGTGGCATAGAAGCCAATCCATTTCGTTTCACATAAGAGGAGTTAGGGTAAGCATATGAATAAGCAGAGATATTCTTCGAGGACTTATGAACATAATGATTAGAAGAATAATGCTCATATTCATAGCCCTTAGCTCTTCCCTGCGAAACAGAGTTGTTAGCACGATGATATTCATATGAGGACTTTGATCCTTTTGAGGAATTTGATCCACGTGAGGAATTTGGTCCGTATGAGGACTTGGATCCATATGAAGAATTTGGTTCATATGAAGAATTTGATCTGGGTTTCCTATTCTTCACAGGTGGTGTCATGAGGACATTCACCTGAAGACTTTCAAGGCACCTTTTGGGAACCCAGATTTTCTTCATAGGGGAACGTTCCTGCAGTTAGTGCCAACATATCTAGCAAATACTTCACCATTCTGATTTTTGAACAGGTTATAGTTGGAGTCAAATGACTCATCAGAAGAATGAGGAGATTCACATGTAAAGCCAGATAGATTAGATGGATCAACTGGAGGTCCCTTTGCAGCAACCCATGAGGTTTTGGGGTACTGCTCAGGCTTCCAATATGTACCATCAACATTGAGTTTCCTCTCAAAGGCAATACCCTCTTTCCTAGGGTTCCTGTTGAGGATCTGCTTTTTAAGCACATCACAAAGAGTCTAATGCCCTTTGAGGCTTTTGTACATGCCTGTCATGTACAATTCCTTCAGCCCTACATCGTCAGTGATACTAGCAATGTCCTCAGATGAGGAATTAGTGATAGCAGAGGCAGGTGAAGAATTTGTAGCATTAGAAGCATTTGAACATGCAGGTGAAGAATTAGCAGATTCACGTTCAATGCATTTCAAATATGGAGGAACAAATTCTTCCTGAGCAGCGCTGATTTGTTGAGCAAGTAATGAATCGCTCTCCTTCTGAAGATCTCCATAACTCACTCTTAGCTTCTCAAGATCTTGCTTTCTTTGAAGAAATTCATAAGAAAGCTTCTCATGATCAGATAAGAGAGTGTTATGTTGATCTTGAAGGGTGTCATACTTAGTATGAAGTCTCTGAAGACTTTCAGCCAAAGCTTTTGACTGATCCATTTCTTCACCCAACATATCATCGCTCCTATTTAGCATGTATTGAACTTTTTCCAAAGCTCTTTGTTGTTTAGTGGCAAGGGAAGCAAGTTTAACATAGCTGGGTCCAAATTCATCACCAGATTCATCATCACTAGACTCGGATAGGTAGCATTCAGTTACCTCAGCACTTTTTGCCATAAGGCATGATGAAGAGGATGATGATTCTGGTTCGAATGTCAACGCTTTGAGAGATTCCTTGAAGTCCTCAAACCAAGGATCATGACGGGTTCGATGACCTTCATAGACCTCAGAGAGATGGTCCCAGATAAGGTTCGCATGATCGAGATGCATGATGTTCCTGAACTGATTTTGAGACAGACAGGAGCAGATGACGTCCTTCGCCGTGAGGTTGAGAAGAGTGTACTTGCGAATGTCATCAGCTTCCGCCATCTTGCACCGATCGGTAAGACCAATCTCAGTGACGGTCCACAGTTCACTGTTCATCGCCATGAGGATCTTCTTCATCATGGCCTTCCACTTGGGATACTCGTGACCGTCAAAGATGGGGCATGACACAGTCTTCATTCCTATGGTCGACATAACTAAAACTCCAGGCAGTTAAACCAAAATCACACAGAACAAGGGAGTACCTTGCTCTAATACCAATTGAAAGTGCGTTATATCGACTAGAGGGGGTGAATAGGCGATTTTTATGAATTCTTCACTGAGGAATTTGCTGGTGAGGAAATTCCTTAGCGAAGAACTACTTGCAGCAGAATAAGTACTCAGAAGTAAACATAGCAGAACACAAGCATGGTCATCATGATGAAATGAAGACAAGCACAGAGTACGGAAAGCGTAAACACATGATAACTCAGGATGAAGACAAAGAGGCTGAAGAAATTGAACTGAGGAAATTGAGAAAGTCTTCAGTCAAAGTCTTCAAACATAGATACGAACAAGCACTCAACACAGTTATGAGGAAATGAAAGAGTTGAGGAAATAGAACCAGTAGGCTTGGTGAAGACAATGATTTGGTAGACCAGTTCCAACTGCTGTCTCAGTTGTACATCTGGTTGGAGCGGCTAGGTATTTAAACCCGAGGACACACAGTCCCAGACACACAGTCCTCACTGTATTCTCTTTGAGCTAAGGTCACACAGACCTCGCCCAATCACTCATGGTAAGTCTTCAGGTGACTTCCGAACCTTCACAAACTCGGTCACTCGGCGATCCACAATTCCTCTTGGATGCTCTAGACCATGACGCCTAACCGTCTGGAAGAAGCATAGTCTTCAAAGGTAACAAGCGTCGGATCCATGCATGATCAATCTCTTCAGTGATGCTCAATCACTTTGGGTTTGTAGGTGTTTGGGCTTGGGTTTTCCTCACTCGATGATTTTCGCTCAAAGTCCTCGGAGGAAGGGATGCTCTCAAATGACAAGTGTCAGTTTCTCTCGGAGCAGCCAACTAGCTTGTGGTTGTAGGGGGCGGCTATTTATAGCCTAGGGAGCAGCCCGACATGATAAGGCATAAATGCCCTTTAATGATATGACCGTTAGGTGGATAAGATATTTTGGGACAGCTGGCGCGTAGCACAGCAATGGTCGGAAATTTGAGTCTCAAATTCCTCAGGGCTATCATGTTCCTCACTGTGTAGGCAATCCGCACTGGCGAATTCCTAACTCCTCAGTCAGACCAAATTCTTCAGAGACCAGAAGAACTTCGTCTCTGTCACTGAAGAATATGACTGAACTGTATGAGATTTCCAATTGCTTCACTCGAAGGGATTGGTAGGTGTAGGATTTTGAGTTGAGCATCACTTGGAAATTTTTCCTTAGTATTTTCTCGACCCCCTTTAACAGTACGGTGTTTCCTATGACTCAAGAAAGAGAAAATGAAACTACAAAAACAAAAGTCTTCACGCTTCATGTTCCTCGAATGAATACCAAGTCTTCAAGGTCACACCAATTTCTTCACTTTGAAAGTCTTCAGAAAGTCTTTAGAAATCCAAAGTCTTCAGTCGAAGAACTTCATTTTTAGGGGTCGACTTTCTCTGTAAATATCAAACTCCTCATAGACTTATAGACCTGTGTACACTCATAAATTCATTAGTCTCTTAACCTATAAGTCTTCAATACACCAAAATCACTAAGGGGCACTAGATGCACTTACAGTGTGTCCGAACGTCATAACCGTACTTTATTGGATATAGTACAATCTATGATGTTTCTTACCGATTTACCACTATCGTTTTGGGGTTATTCATTAGAGACAGCTGCATTCACGTTAAATAGGGCACCATCTAATTCCGTTGAGACGACACCATATGAATTGTGGTTTGGCAAGAAACCAAAGTTGTCGTTTCTTAAAATTTGGGGTTGCGATGCTTATGTGACAAAGTTTCATCCTGATAAGCTCAAACCCAAACCGGAGAAATGTGTCTTCATAGGATACCCAAAGGAGACAGTTGGGTACACCTTCTATCACAGATCCGAAGGCAAGACATTCGTTGCTAAGAATGGATCCTTTCTAGAGAAGGAGTTTCTCTCGAAAGAAGTGAGTGGGAGGAAAGTAGAACTTGATGAGGTAACTGTACCTGCTCCCTTATTGGAAAGTAGTTCATCACAGAAATCTGTTCCTGTGACTCCTACACCAATTAGTGAGGAAGCTAATGATGATGATCATGTAACTTCAGATCAAGTTACTACCGAACCTCGTAGGTAAACCAGAGTGAGATCTGCACCAGAGTGGTACGGTAATCCTGTTCTGGAGGTCATGTTACTTGACCATGACGAACCTACGAACTATGAGGAAGCGATGATGAGCGCAGATTCTGCAAAATGGCTTGAGGCCATGAAATCTGAGATAGGATCCATGTATGAGAACAAAGTGTGGACTTTGGTAGACTTACCCGATAATCGGCAAGCCATTGAGAATAAATGGATCTTCAAGAAGAAGACTGACGCTGACGGTAATGTTACTGTCTATAAAGCTCGACTTGTTGCAAAAGGTTTTTGACAAGTTCAAGGGGTTGACTACGATGAGACCTTCTCACCCGTAGCGATGCTTAAGTCTGTCCGAATCATGTTAGCAATTGCCGCATTTTATGATTATGAAATTTGGCAAATGGATGTAAAAACTGCATTCCTGAATGGATTTCTGGAAGAAGAGTTGTATACGATGCATCCAGAAGGTTTTGTCGATCCAAAAGGAGCTAACAAAGTGTGCAAGCTCCAGCGATCCATTTATGGACTGGTGCAAGCCTCTCGGAGGTAGAATAAGCGTTTTGATAGTGTGATCAAAGCATTTGGTTTTATACAGACTTTCGGAGAAGCCTGTATTTACAAGAAAGTGAGTGGGAGCTCTGTAGCATTTCTGATATTATATGTGGATGACATATTGCTGATTGGAAATGATATAGAATTTCTGGATAGCATAAAGGGATACTTGAATAAGAGTTTTTCAATGAAGGACCTCGGTGAAGCTGCTTATATATTGGGCATCAAGATCTATAGAGATAGATCAAGACGCTTAATTGGACTTTCACAAAGCACATACCTTGACAAAGTATTGAAGAAGTTCAAAATGGATCAAGCAAAGAATGGGTTCTTGCCTATGTTACAAGGTGTGAAGTTGAGTAAGACTCAATGTCCGACCACTGCAGAAGATAGAGAGAATATGAAAGATGTTCCCTATGCTTCAGCCATAGGCTCTATCGTGTATGCAATGCTGTGTACCAGACCTGATGTGTGCCTTGCTATAAGTTTAGCAGGGAGGTACCAAAGTAATCCAGGAGTGGATCAGTGGACAGCGGTCAAGAACATCCTGAAATACCTGAAAAGGACTAAGGATATGTTTCTCGTTTATGGAGGTGACAAAGAGCTCATCGTAAATGGTTACGTTGATGCAAGCTTTGACACTGATCCGGACGATTCTAAATCGCAAACCGGATATGTGTTTACATTGAACGGTGGAGCTGTCAGTTGGTGCAGTTCTAAACAAAGCGTCGTGGCGGGATCTACGTGTGAAGCGGAGTACATAGCTGCTTCGGAAGCAGCAAATGAAGGAGTCTGGATGAAGGAGTTCATATCCGATCTAGGTGTCATACCTAGTGCATCGGGTCCAATGAAAATCTTTTGTGACAATACTCGAGCAATTGCCTTGGCGAAAGAATCCAGATTTCACAAAAGAACCAAGCACATCAAGAGACGCTTCAATTCCATCCGGGATCTAGTCCAGGTGGGAGACATAGAAATTTGCAAGATACATACGGATCTGAATGTTGCAGACCCGGTTACTAAGCCTCTTCCACGAGCAAAACATGATCAGCACCAAGGCTCTATGGGTGTTAGAATCATTACTGTGTAATCTAGATTATTGACTCTAGTGCAAGTGGGAGACTGAAGGAAATATGCCCTAGAGGCGATAATAAAGTTATTATTTATTTCCTTATATCATGATAAATATTTATTATTCATGCTAGAATTGTATTAACCGGAAACATAATACTTGTGTGAATACATAGACAAACAGAGTGTCACTAGTATGCCTCTACTTGACTAGCTCGTTGATCAAAGATGGTTATGTTTCCTAGCCATTGACATGAGTTGTCATTTGATTAACGGGGTCACATCATTAGGATAATGATGTGATTGACTTGACCCATTCCGTTAGCTTAGCACACGATTGTTTAGTATTCTGCTATTGCTTTCTTCATGACTTATATATGTTCCTATGACTATGAGATTATGCAACTCCCGTTTACCGGAGGAACACTTTGTCTGCTACCAAACGTCACAACGTAACTGGGTGATTATAAAGGTGCTCTAGAGGTGTATCCAAAGGTACTTGTTGGGTTGGCGTATTTCGAGATTAGGATTTGTCACTCTGATTGTCGGAGAGGTATCTCTGGGCCCACTCGGTAATGCACATCACTATAAGCCTTGCAAGCATTGTAACTAATGAGTTAGTTGCGGGATGATGTATTACAGAACGAGTAAAGAGACTTGCCGGTAACGAGATTAAACTAGGCATTGAGATACCAACGATCGAATCTCGAGCAAGTAACATACCGATGACAAAGGGAACAACGTATGTTGTTATGCGGTTTGACCGATAAAGATCTTCGTAGAATATGTGGGAGCCAATATGAGCATCCAGGTTCCGCTATTAGTTATTGGCCAGAGACGTGTCTTGGTCATGTCTACATAGTTCTCGAACCCGTAGGGTCCGCATGCTTAAAGTTTTGATGACAGTTATATTATGATTTTATATGTTTTGATGTACCGAAGGTAGTTCGGAGTCCCGGATGTGATCACGGACATGATGAGGAGTCTCGAAATGGTCGAGACATGAAGATTGATATATTGGATGACTATATTCGGACACCGGAATGGTTCCGGGGGTTATCGGATATATACCGGAGTACCAGGGGTTACCGGAACCCCCCGGAGGTTATTGGGCCTCATGGGCCTAATTGGTGGAAGAGGAGAGGCGGCCAAGGGGCAGCCGCGCGCCCCTCCCTCCCCCCCAAGTCCGAATTGGACAAGGAGGGGGGGGCGGCGCCCCCCTTTTCCTTCCCCCCTCTCTCTCCTTCCCTCTCCTCTCCTAATCCAACAAGGAAAAGGGAGGGAGTCCTACTCCCAGTGGGAGTAGGACTCCTCTTGGCGCGCCCCTCCTGGCCGGCCGCCTCTCCCCCCTTGCTCCTTTATATACAGGGGCAGGGGGCACCCTAGAGACACAACAATTGATCTGTCGATCTTTTAGCCGTGTGCGGTGCCCCCCTCCACCATAGTCCACCTCGATAATACTGTAGCGGTGCTTAGGCGAAGCCCTGCGTCGGTAGAGCATCATCATCGTCACCACGCCGTCGTGCTGACGAAACTCTCCCTCAACACTCGGCTGGATCGGAGTTCGAGGGACGTCATCGTGTTGAACGTGTGCTGAACTCGGAGGTGTCGTGTGTTCTGTACTTGATCGGTCGGATCGTGGAGACGTACGACTACATCAACCGCGTTGTGCTACCGCTTCCGCTTTCGGTCTACGAGGGTACGTGGACAACACTCTCCCCTCTCGTTGCTATGCATCACCATGATCTTGCATGTGCGTAGGAATTTTTTTGAAATTACTACGTTCCCCAACACCTATATGCGGTATCTACCTGCCGTTCCAAGTAAATTTGTATGTGCCAAACTCTAAACCTTCAAATAAAATTCTGTTTTGTATGCTCGAATAGCTCATGTATCAACTAGGGTTGTCTGTATCTTCCATGCTAGGCGGGTTATTCTCAAGAGGAGTGGACTCCGCTCCTCACTCATGAGAAAATGGCTGGTCACCGGGATGCCCAGTCCCATGCTTTAAGCAAATCAAATCAAAATAATTGCAAACAAAACTCCCCCAGGATTGTTGCTAGTTGGAGGCACCCGTTGTTTCGGACAAGCCATGGATTGATGTTTGTTGGTGGAGGGGGACTATAAACTTTACCATTCTGCTTGGGAACCGCCTATAATGTGTGTAGCATGGAAGATATCGAGATCTCTCGGTTGTTATGTTGACAATAAAAGTATGCCACTCAAAATATTATTTATCTCTATTTCAAAAATCGAGCTCTGGCACCTCTACAAATCCCTGCTTCCCTCTGCGAAGGGCCTATCTATTTACTTTTACGTTGAGTCATCCTCCTCTTATTAAAAAGCACCAGTTGGAGAGCACTGCTGTCATTAGCATCCATTACTATTAATTTATATTGAGTATGACTATGACTGGATCTCTTTTACCATGAATTACAATGTTTAGTCAGTCCTTGATCTTCAGAGGTGCTCTACATTTATGTTTTGCGGTCTCAGAAAGGGCTAGCGAGATACCATCTTGTTATATCATATTATGATTGTTTTGCGAAAGTGTTGTCATCCGAGATTTATTATTATTGCTCGCACGTTGATTATGCCATTGATACGAGTAAACATGATACCTAAGTGTTATTGTAAATATGGTTAGTTCATAATCTTTGCTGAAAACTTGAATGCTGGCTTTACATATTTACAACAACAAGAGCAAACAGAGTTTGTAAAAGTTTTTCTTTATCACTTTCAGTTTGTCAACTTAATTGCTTGAGGACAAGCAAAGGTTTAAGCTTGGGGGGTTGATACGTCTCCATCGTATCTACTTTTCCAAACACTTTTACCCTTGTTTTGGACTCTAACTTGCATGATTTGAATGGAACTAACCCGGACTGACGTTGTTTTCAGCAGAATTGCCATGGTGTTATTTTTGTGCAGAAATAAAAGTTCTCGGAATGACCTGAAACTTCACGGAGAATATTTTTGGAATTTATAAAAAATACCGGCGAAATAATCAAGGCCAGGGGGGCCACACCCTGTCCATGAGGGTGGGGGCGCGCCTACCCCCCCCCCCCCCGGGCGCGCCCCTGCCTCGTGGGTTGTCTGGTGCTCCGCCGACCTCAACTCCAACTCCATATATTCACGTTCGGGGAGAAAAAATCAGAGAGAAGGATTCATCGCGTTTTACGATACGGAGCCGCCGCCAAGCCCTAAACTCTCTCGGGAGGGCTGATCTGGAGTCCGTTCGGGGCTCCGGAGAGGGGAATCCGTCGCCATCATCATCATCAACCTTCCTCCATCACCAATTTCATGATGCTCACCACCGCGCGTGAGTAGTTCCATTGTAGGCTTGCTGGACGGTGATGGGTTGGATGAGATTTATCATGTAATCGAGTTAGTTTTGTTAGGGTTTGATCCCTAGTATCCACTATGTTCTGAGATTGATGTTGCTATGACTTTGCTATGCTTAATGCTTGTCACTAGGGCCCGAGTGCCATGATTTCAGATCTGAACCTATTATGTTTTCATGAATATATGTGAGTTCTTGATCCTATCTTGCAAGTCAATAGTCACCTACTATGTGTTATGATCCGGCAACCCCGAAGTGACAATAATCGGGACCACTCCCGGTGATGACCGTAGTTTGAGGAGTTCGTGTATTCACTAAGTGTTAAACTTTGGTCCGGTACTTGATGTCTACTACACAACCTTCTTCTTGTAGACGTTGTTGGGCCTCCAAGTGTAGAGGTTTGGAGGACAGTAGCAAATTTCCCTCAAGTGGATGACCTAAGGTTTATCAATCCGTGGGGGGCGTAGGATGAAGATGGTCTCTCTCAAGCAACCCTGCAACCAAATAACAAGGAGTCTCTTGTGTCCCCAACACACCCAATACAATGGTAAATTGTATAGGTGCACTAGTTCGGCGAAGAGATGGTGATACAAGTGCTATATGGATGGTAGATAAAGGTTTTTATAATCTGAAAATATAAAAACAGCAAGGTAACTAATGATAAAAGTGAGCACAAACGGTATTGCAATGCTAGGAAACAAGGCCTAGGGTTCATACTTTCACTAGTGCAAGTTCTCTCAACAATAATAACATAATTAGATCATATAACTATCCCTCAACATGCAACAAAGAGTCACTCCAAAGTCACTAATAATGGAGAACAAACGAAGAGATTATGGTAGGGTACGAAACCACCTCAAACTTATTCTTTCTGATCAATCTATTCAAGAGTCCGTAGTAAAATAACACCAAGCTATTCTTTCCGTTCGATCTATCATAGAGTTCATACTAGAATAACACCTTAAGACACAAATCAACCAAAACCCTAACGTCACCTAGATACTCCAATGTCACCTCAAGTATCCGTGGGTATGATTATACGATATGCATCACACAATCTCAGATTCATCTATTCAACCTACACAAAGAACTTCAAAGAGTGCCCCAAAGTTTCTACCGGAGAGTCAAGACGAAAACGTGTGCCAACCCCTATGCATAGGTTCATGGGCGGAACCCGCAAGTTGATCACCAAAACATACATCAAGTGGATCACGTGATATCCCATTGTCACCACAGATAAGCACGGCAAGACATACATCAAGTGTTCTCAAATCCTTAAAGACTCAATCCGATAAGATAACTTCAAAGGGAAAACTCAATCCATTACAAGAGAGTAGAGGGGGAGAAACATCATAAGATCCAACTATAATAGCAAAGCTTGTGATACATCAAGATCGTACCACCTCAAGAACAGGAGAGAGAGATCAAACACATAGCTACTGGTACATACCCTCAGCCCCGAGGGTGAACTACTCCCTCCTCATCATGGAGAGCACCGAGATGATGAAGATGGCCACCGGTGAGGGATCCCCCCTCCGGCAGGGTGCCGGAACAGGGTCCCGATTGATTTTTGCTGGCTACAGAGGCTTGCGACGGTGGAACTCCCGATCTATTCTGTTCCCCGATGGTTTTAGGGTATATTGATATATATAGGAGAAAGAAGTCGGTCACGGGAGCCACGAGGAGCCCACGAGGGTGGAGGGTGCACCCCCTGCCTCGTGCCTTCCTCGTTGCTTCCCTTACGTACACTCCAAGACTTCTGGATTGCTTCCGTTCCAAAAATAACTCTCCCGAAGGTTTCATTCCGTTTGGACTCCGTTTGATATTCTTTTTCTGCGAAACACTGAAACAAGGGAAAAAACAGAAACTGGCACTGGGCTCTGGGTTAATAGGTTAGTCCCAAAAATAATATAAAAGTGCATAGTAAGGCCCATTAAACATCCAAGATGGATAATATAATAGCATGAATACTTCATAAATTATAGATATGTTGGAGACGTATCAGCATCCCCAAGCTTACTTCCTGCTCGTCCTCGAGTAGGTAAATGATAAAAGAAATAAGTTATGAAGTGTGAATGCTAGCAGGTGCACAAGTTTGATCAATGATAATTTCAATCACCTTTTCTAGCATTATCATATGTCATAACAGTAGCTCAACTCATAGAACTTTTCATGATCAAGTAACAAACTATTCACATGTTAAAGTATAGATCATAAACTTTCTTGAAAACTAACAAACCGTGTTATTAGTCATCAAACAATTACAATTCATCTTATTTCCAGGAAGAGTCTATGTCAGAGCTTTGATTCCGCAAACTTCACATACTCAACTATCATTTAGCCTTCCATGATTGCTACCACTCAAAGCATATTTTTAGAACAAATAGTATTCATCGAACACAGAGAAAGATAGGGGCTTAATGTTTCGCCTCCCAACCTTTTACCTCAAGGGTAATGTCAACAATAATAATTCATGCTCAAATATATTTGAATGGCCATATATGCTTAGATCTTTCCATCACATGATGCTTGCCAACTAAAGAGTAGGTTGGAATGAGAAGGAATACAATTGAATCTTGCATAAAAGTAAAAGATAGGCCCTTCACAGAGGGATGCGGGGATTTGCAGAGGTGCCAGAGCTCGAAGCTAAAACAGAGATGAAAATAATTTTGAGAGGTATGCTTTCATTGTCAACATAACGACCAAGAGTTCCCAATATCTTCCATACTAGATACATTATAGGCGGTTCCCACGCAGAAAGGTAAAGTTTTTACTCCCCCTCCACCAACATTCACACTCCACGACTTGTCCGAAACAATGGGTGCCGTCCAACTATCAACATTCCTGGGGGAGTTTTGTTTAAATTATTTGCGAATTTGTTTTTGATCTTTTGATCATAGGGCTGGACATCCCAGTTACCAGCCATTTTCTCGTGAATGATAAGTGGAGTCCACTCATCGTGAGAATAACCCACCTAGCATGGAAGATACTGACAGCCCCTAGTCGCTACATGAGCAATTCAGGCATACAAAACAGATTATTATTTGAAGGTTTAGAGTTTGGCACATGCAAATTTACTTGGAACGGCAGATAAATACCGCATATAGGTAGATATGGTGGACACTCATGGAAGAAACTTGGTTCAAGGAATTTGGATGCACAAGCAGTATTCCCGCTTAGTACAGATATTTTGGCTAGCAAAGGATTCTAAATAGCAAGCACCACATGTTAGAGGATCCATAATAATATAACTTCTATACAAATATACCCAAGCATAACTCATTATGTTGTCTTCCTTGTCCAACTTCAACTAATTTGCTCAAGTTTGAAAATTATTAATGGGGCTCACAATCATAGAAGATGTCCAAGATAGTATATTTATATGTCAAATATCTCTTCCTTCAATATTCTTTCATGAATTGTTCAAGTGACCAATACAATGTTTGCTAACCTTCAATAAATTTACCACCTCTACTTCTTATATGTGAAGGCATTACTCCCCATGGGAAAAGCATATGAAACATATATAATTTCAGATTTATGACATTCAAATCATTCAACCATTTACTCATAGGATATAAGTGAAGCACACGAGTAAATGACAAACTACTCCAAAAAGATATAAGTGAAGATCAATGAGTAGTTAAATAATTATGTAGCTATGTGAAGACTCTCTCTCATTTAAGAATTTCAGATCTTGGTATTTTATTCAAACAGCAAGCAAAGCTAAAGAAAATAAAACGATGCTCCAAGCGAAACACATATCATGTGGTGAATAAAAATATAGCTCCAAGTAAAGTTACCGATGAACGAAGACGAAAGAGGGGATGCCATCCGGGGCATCCACAAGCTTAGGCTTTTGGTTGTCCTTGAATATTACCTTGGGGTGCCTTGGGCATCCCCAAGCTTAGGCTCTTGCCACTCCTTATTCCATAGTCCATCGAATCTTTACCCAAAACTTGAAAACTTCACAACACAAAACTTAACAGAAAACTCGTAAGCTCCGTTAGCGAAAGAAAACAAAACACCACTTAAAGGTACTATAATGAACTCATTCTTTATTTGTATTGGTGTTAATCTACTGTATTCCAACTTCTCTATGGTTTATAAACTATTTTACTAGCCATAGATTCATCAAAATAAGCAAACAACACACGAAAAACAGAATCTGTCAAAAACAGAACAGTCTGTAGTAATCTGTAACTAACGCAAACTTCTAGAACTCCAAAAATTCTACCAAAATAGGAAGACCTAGATAATTTGATTATTGATCTGCTGCAATTGGAATCAATATTTTATCACGTTCTGATGATTTTAAACAATTGTTTTCGAGAACAGAAAGTTTCTGGAATTTTCAGCAAGATCAAATAACTATCATCAAAGAAGATCCTATAGGTCTTACTTGGCACAAACACTAATTAAAACATAAAAACACATCTAAACAGAGGCTAGATGGATTATTTATTACTAAACATAACCAAAAATCAAGAAACTAAAATAAAATTGGGTTGCCTCCCAACAAGTGCTAATGTTTAACGCCCCGAGCTAGGCATGATGATTTCAATGATGCTCACATAAAAGATAAGAATTGAAACATAAAGAGAGCATCATGAAGAATATGACTAGCACATTTAAGTCTAACCCACTTCCTATGCATTGGGATTTTGTGAGCAAACAACTTATGGGAACAAGAATCAACTAGCATAGGAAATCAAAACAAGCATAGCCTCAAGATTTTCAACACATAGAGGGAAAACTTGATATTATTGCAATTCCTACAAGCATATGTTCCTCCCTCATAATAATTTTCAGTAGCATCATGAATGAATTCAACAATATAACCAGCACATAAAGCATTATTTTCATGATGCACAAGCATAGAAATTTTATTACTCTCCACATAAGCAAATTTCTTCTCATGAATAGTAGTGGGAGCAAACTTAACAAAATAACTATCATGTGAAGCATAATCCAATTGAAAATTAAAATCATGATGACAAGTTTCATGGTTATCTTTATTCTTTATAGCATACGTGTCATCACAATAATCATCATAAATAGGAGGCATGCTTTCATCATAATAAATTTTCTCATCAAAACTTGGGGGACAAAAAATATCATCTTCATCAAACATAGCTTCCCCAAGCTTGTGGCTTTGCATATCATTAGCATCATGGGTATTCAAGGAATTCATACTAACAACATTGCAATCATGCTCATCATTCAAAAATTTAGTGCCAAACATTTTAATGCATTCTTCCTCTAGCAATTGAGCACAATTTTCCTTCCCATCATTTTCACGAAAGATATTAAAAAGATGAAGCATATGAGGCACCCTTAATTCCATTTTTTGTAGTATTCTTTTATAGACTAAACTAGTGATAAAACAAGAAACTAAAAGATTCGATTGCAAGATCTAAAGATATACCTTCAAGCGCTAACCTCCCCGGCAACGGCACCAGAAAAGAGCTTGATGTCTACTACACAGCCTTCTTCTTGTAGACGTTGTTGGGCCTCCAAGTGCAGAGGTTTGTAGGACAGTAGCAAATTTCCCTCAAGTGGATGACCTAAGGTTTATCAATCCGTGGGAGGCGTAGGATGAAGATGGTCTCTCTCAAGCAACCCTGCAACCAAATAACAAAGAGTCTCTTGTGTCCCCAACACACCCAATACAATGGTAAATTGTATAGGTGCACTAGTTCGGCGAAGAGATGGTGATACAAGTGCAATATGGATGGTAGATAAAGGTTTTTGTAATCTGAAAATATAAAAACAACAAGGTAACTAATGATAAAAGTGAGCACAAACGGTATTGCAATGCTAGGAAACAAGGCCTAGGGTTCATACTTTCACTAGTGCAAGTTCTCTCAACAATAATAACATAATTGGATCATATAACTATCCCTCAACATGCAACAAAGAGTCACTCCAAAGTCACTAATAGCAGAGAACAAACGAAGAGATTATGGTAGGGTACGAAACCACCTCAAAGTTATTCTTTCTGATCAATCTATTCAAGAGTCCGTAGTAAAATAACACCAAGCTATTCTTTCCGTTCGATCTATCATAGAGTTCGTACTAGAATAACACCTTAAGACACAAATCAACCAAAACCCTAATGTCACCTAGATACTCCAATGTCACCTCAAGTATCCGTGGGTATGATTATACGATATGCATCACACAATCTCAGATTCATCTATTCAACCTACACAAAGAACTTCAAAGAGTGCCCCAAAGTTTCTACCGGAGAGTCAAGACAAAAACGTGTGCCAACCCCTATGCATAGGTTCATGGGCGGAACCCGCAAGTTGATCACCAAAACATACATCAAGTGGATCACGGGATATCCCATTGTCACCACAGATAAGCACGGCAAGACATACATCAAGTGTTCTCAAATCCTTAAAGACTCAATCCGATAAGATAACTTCAAAGGGAAAACTCAATCCATTACAAGAGAGTAGCACTACAAAAAAAAGACACATCCGTGACATTTTGGGCCAAACGAATTTTTTTTCTGTCATACATATGACACTTCTATGACGATAATTTTGACAAAACCCGGTATCATCATAGATGTGGTGGGCTCCTACTTCTATGACAAAAATCATGACAGAAAATGGGCTTTTCGTCCTGGGCGGGCCGGAGACGCAGCTGCATGAGATTCTTTGGGCCGTCCATGATGGAAAAAACCGTGGTAGAAGCGAGGGCGAGGAAAATTTCAGGGAGTTCCCGGTTACGGTGGGAGGTCGGGGGCCGAGCGATGCGCGTTTCTCTCTTACACGTACGTGCGTGTGTGCGAGGCGTTGGCTCTAACTGAACCCGAGCGAGGCGTTGGGCTCTAACTGAACCCGAGCGATTACACTGCAGGCTACGCGTTACTGAACCCGAGCGATCGATCGATGGCTGTTAACTGAACCCGATCGAGCGATTCCTTCGCTACTGCTGCTAACTGAAGTCGATCGATGCTGCCTCTGGATGAACAGTGAGTGTTGCTGGGGGGGTTTGGATGAACAGTTCCCAGTGGGGGTGGATGAACAGGACCCCGTGGTGCTGCCTCTGGATGAACAGGACCCCGATCGATCGAGCCGGTTGGGGCTGGATGAACAGGACCCCGTGGAGGGCAGGATGAACAGGACCACCCCGTGGAGGGCAGAATGAACAGTAGACGGTGGAGGGCTGGATGAACAGTAGCCTGTGGAGGGGTGGTTGAACAGGAGCCCGTGGAGAGGGCTGGTTGAACAGTAGCCGGTGGAGTAGCGCGTAGTGGAGGCTGGATGAACAGGAGCCCGTGGATGAACAGCCGCAGGTGGAGGCTGGAGGAGGTCGACGGTGGATGAACAGTAGCCCGTGGAGGCTGGAGGGGGTCGACGGTGGAGATGAATAGTATCCTGTGGAGTCCCGTTTTGTGGTACGCCACACCCCTCCCGATGAACAGGACCCCCGTTTCAACCGTAGCGCTCCAACACAAGTCCGTTTCCTCCGTTTTGCGGTACGCCACACCCCACCCGATCAACAGGACCCCCGTTTCGACCGTAGGAGGTCCGTTTCCTCCATTTTGCGGTACGCCAGACCCCTCCCGATGAACAGGATTCCATTTCAAACATGACCGGTCGAACACAAGGCCGTTTCCTCCGTTCTGCGGTACGCCAGACCTCGTTTGCATCGGCTGTTCCGTCCAAGCCCTCCCGATGAACACGACGACGCATTTCGTTCTGACCCAGCCGGTTGGCTCCCCATGAACACGATGACGACGCTGTTTCTCCGTTCCGACCCAGCCATGTACACGAGCCCTGGCCGTACGTATGCGCGAGTAGGCGTTCGAGACCCCGCCCGTATGTACACATACGTGGTTGTATTTTCTTTCTTGCACCCTGGCCGCTGTACGTACGTGTACATGCTACGTGCGCGCCTCTACTACGACACGTGCGCGCCTCTACATCCACCAGTATATATGTACGTACACATTCGCGACCAGAATGACAACGCTACGTACGCTTCGACCAGGTGGGTCCTGACTGTCAGGCACTTCCTTGCCTGCGAAGATGTAGCTGGTGGGTCCCAGCAGTCAGGGGGGTGAATCGTTTTTTTTGCCCGGACGCACTTCCTTGTGTGCGAAGATGTAGCTGGTGGGTCCCAGCAGTCAGGGGGAAACGTTTTTTTCGCGAAATACAGTGGCCCATCCGGTGGGTCCCAGCTGTCAGGTGGAGGAATAATTATTTTCCGCGTAATAAGGAGGCACTTCCTTGCTGCGGCGGTGGACCCAGCTGTCAGCCTCTCCACGTACAGTCCACGTCCGATGGAAGTCGTTCCTTGACCACGTTGACCACGCCGCGCCGAGAGCACCAGGGCGGTGGACGACGGCGAGGCCTAGGAAGGGGACGACTGGGAGCCGGGGAAGACGCGGCAGTGGAAGCCCGCGCGGAGAGGAGTACGAGGGTTCACTGGTTCGGCTGCAGTGTGAGGCTGCCGTCGCCGCAGGGCCTGGCCAGCGGTGAGAATAGTAGGGGGCGGTGAGGCCTCCGCGGCAGCACAGCCGGCCACGGGAGGCCGGAGCATGCGGCACGACCGGCGCTGCTTTGGGCGGCTGTAGCAAGAAGACCAGAGGTTGAAGAAGCACTACGGCCGTTGGATGGACATCGTACGGTCACTGGAGCTAGAATCGTCCATATTGACTAAGTTGACAAAGCCCTCTGTCCCCGTCAACTTAGTAGGCCCACAAGTCAGCCTGCCACTATACTGGGTCCCAGCTAACAGGGGGAGTATTCATTTTTTTGTGCGTAATAAGGAGGCACTTCCTTGCGTGCGAAGATATAGCTGGTGGGTCCGAGCTGTCAGCGGCGGTAACGTTTTTTTCGCGAAATACAGAGGCCCTTTCGGTGGGTCCCTGATGTCAGGTGGAGGAATCATTATTTTGCGCGTAATAAGGAGGCATTTCCTTGCGTGCGGCCGTGGACCCAGCTGTCGGCCTCTCCACGTACAGTCCACTTCAGATGCATGTCGATCGTTGACCACGTTGACCAGGCCGCGCCGAGAGCACCAGGGCGGTGGACGACGGTGAGGCCTAGGAAGGGAATGACACGGAGGCAGGGAAGACTCGGCAGTTGTTTCCCACGTGGAGGGGAGTACGACTGTACGAGGGTTTACTGGTTCGTCTGCCGTCGCCGGAGAATAACAGCAGGTGTGGGTGAGTAGAGGGATGGCTAGGCCAGCGATGGGAGTACGGTGGGGCGGTGAGGCCTGCACGACAGCAGAGCCGGCCACGGGGAGGAGGGAGCAGGCGGTCCCGCCGGCGCTTGTTTGAGCGGCTGGAGCGGGAAGAGCAGAGATTGAAGAAGCACGACGGCTGTTGGATGGACATCCAACAGTCAGTGCTTGTTCGTCAACCTTTTTTTAGGAAAGCCTCAAATATGTGGAAAACAGCATACAACCCATCTGCCATTATTTCTAATAATTTACAGCCCATTTGCTAATTATTAAGGTTTTTTTGGAGCCCATATTCTTTTTGTTAGCATTACAGGCCATATTGTGGCCACGGTTAAACAATTATACGAAATTTTGCATATTTCGGTGCGGTCCGAACAGTTTTTAATCTCAAAATTTCGACTCACATTCAAACTGATTTTAAAAATAAATGTATATCAATATAAAATCCAACAAATTCTCCACGCATAAAAATTAACGTAATTTAAAATCTCAAAATGAAAAAAGAAGATATTTGAAACTAATTGCCGGTTTGGTGTGTTTTAAAAATGTACAGCCCATTTCTCATTACTGATGGGCCATTTTCTCGGCCAGCTGTCAGCCTCTCCACGTACAGTACTCTTCCGATGGAATGTCGTTGACCACGTTGACCACGCCGCGCTGAGAGCACCAAGGCGGTGGACGACGGCGAGGCCTAGGAAGGGGACGACGCTGAGCCGGGGAAGACGCGGCAGTGGATGCCCACGCGGAGAGGAGTACGAGGGTTCACTGGTTCGGCTGCGGTGTGAGGCTGCCGTCGCCGCAGGGCCTGGCTAGCGATGGGAGTAGTAGGGGCGATGAGGCCTCAACGGCAGCACAACCGGCCACTGGAGGCAGGAGCAGGCGGTCTCCCCGTGCTGGTTTGGGCGGCTGGTGCAAGAAGAGCAGCGATTGAAGAAGCAGCAGGACCGTTCGATTCAAATCCAACTGTTACTGCTGCTAGAATCGTTTGTTTACTAAGTTGATAAGCCCTGCGTACGCGTCAACTTAGTAGGCCCACAGGTCAGCCTCCCAACCGGTGCGCCCCAGATGTCAGTGGGAGGAATCATTTTTTCGCGTAATAAGGAGGCAGTTGATTGCGTGCGGCCAGGCCAGCGGAGGGAGTAGGGTGGGCCGGGGAAGCCTGCGCGGCATCACAGCGGGCCACAAGAGGAGGGAGCAGGTAGTCCCGTCGGCGCTAGTTTAGATGGCTGGAGCAGGAAGATCAGAGATTGAAGAAGCACGTCGGCCGTTGGATGGACATCCAACAGTCACTGCTGCTAGAATCGTGTGTTCACTGACAAAGCCTTGCGTAAACAAGGCAGCCTCGAAATCTGTGGCGTGTACAGCCCATTTGCTATTATTTTTATAATTTTTACTCATTTTCTAATTCATATGGAATTTATTGCAGCCCGTTTTCCATTTTTAGAATTGCTGGCCATTTTCTGGTCAGTACCAGGGTCAAAAAATTAACTAAATATGTGGGAAATTTTGAAAATTCGCAAATTTTTGCTAGGGAACGAAATATTCTTAATCCAAAAATTAATAGCCATACTAAAACAAATTTAAAAATAAATTAGTACTATGTCATGTTAAATCCAATGAAATACGTATAAGATATCAGTGAAGAACAAAAACAAAAAAAGAAACTTATATCCCATTTGCTATATTTTTTTTGGAATTTTCAACCCCTTTTGGCACTAAAGGATCGAACCGTGCAACGACTTCCAAAACATTGTGTTTGTCGTTCTAACAACACATTTATTCAACCAACAGACGAAATATACTACTGATTGTACATTGAAAACAGCAGCAGCAGCAACCAGGGATGGGGGTGCAACAGAAGCAGTAAGCAGGCCAGAAGAGTGAAGACGCATCTCTCTCTTCCAAACCAAACATCAGCCATCATTACAAAAGGCCTACCAAAAAAGAACAAGTGTATGCATCAAACTAAATAAAGATCCTACTACACCAAGTGTACGCATCTAATTAACTAGCTTAGTTAGACGTTACTATTTATTAAGCTGTGGAGATTGGCTGATGGCTTGAACCAGATGGGTGCCTGACGGGGGAAACTCCAACCAGCAGGTCAAAGTATGATACTTGCGACCCTCTCTCCTACTTTGGGCTGCAGAGCGTGGCGGCACATATCAGGGTATGGTGCATGCAGAGACACATGGTACGTTGTGTACACACAGTTTTGCCTGATGAACGAAACCGCGCTGCCATCATGATCCTTGCCGTCGGTTATCTCCTGGTTAATCAGATAATTCAGTCCGACAAACAGAGAGCGTGTACCAAGGCTACTTACCAGCCTCCAGTCAAAAATTCCTGAAGGCCCAGAGAAGCTGGGATCCTGCTCAAAGACCTTGCAGTGACTGTGATTGTATTCCGCGAAACAACACGTCCGGTACGTGCGAACGATCATCAATCTTTCGCCGTCGTCTGATCGAGCCAGGAACCACCTGCAACTACCATGCCGCTTTTCTTTGAAAGGTTCTGGGATTAGGAAGGGTAGGGACACCAGGCGGCCTACAACATCATATCAAGTTGGAGTCAAATAAAAAAGGGCTCTTGATTTAGTCAATCTTAAGAACAGCATGTTATGAGCATGAATATTTTTTCAGCAAATGTTGACAGTAATATAAGCAAGCCATCATGATATCATAGGAAAGTAACATACTGCTGTAACAGCCGTTTGTAGCGATGACTGGAGTAGGCCAGCAATACGTCCAACCATAGAAGGAGTCGACAGCGTAAATGAAGCCCTTGTGTTCAATGGCATCAGAGAACCATGGAGGATGTATGATCCTGCGATGGACGTGCAGATTTATCCACTTACCGCAGTGACCTGTCAGATAGGCGAGACCGCGGTTGAAGAACGCAATTAGCCTGAAGTCTTTATAATTTGCAGATCTTGTGGGCACTTGGAAGATTACAACCCTGAGCAAATCAAACTTGGTATCATGTTGGCTACTGTAAGATTCCGAGTATTCTGGGCCGCGGTGCCAAAGAAGTGCAGTGGTAATCGAAGGAAGGGGGATCAATCGCCGGGTGTAGACCTCCACGAGCATCCAGCTGCCGCGACCATCGACGAGCACCATCAAAGACGTGTTCATGCCGACCCAGTACATACCGTTAATGTAGTTGAGGCTGACGGGGATCGGATCGCAGTCAAGGGGGTTGATGCTCGCCACCCTACGATCGTTATGCTGCGTGACACGCCGTTTCTGAAGATCAGGCGGCATCAGCAAGCAAGGAGCTGGCTTAAAAAGCTCCGGCCTGAGGGCTTTGAGTAAACTGTACAGCCCCGACGAGCACGCGACGAGCGGCATGGTACTGAGATTGTCCACACGTGAAACAATGAGCTTGATTACCTCTGTGGGGAGCGAATTCCAGCCACTCTTTCGGCGGACGCTGCTCGACTCTGCCATTGTTAGCGGGGATGGAAGGCTGGACGAGATTATGTGCGGACAAAGATGGAGAAGCGAATATGTGCTGCGGGAAGTGGACAGGTGATGATGACTACAGCACGCCGCTTGACTTACGAGACACATACCAGCAGCGTAGGGTCATGTCGATGCCAGACAACTTGCTTGAGTGATCATAGTACTGGTACTCCCTACAGTGCTATGCCCTAACTTGCTTGAGTAGAGTAGTAGAGTAGGACTCTGCTCTACTACTAGCACCGGAGGAGTAGTATATTCTAATCTAAAATAGTTACAAACTTCAATGTCCGAGCGTGGAACGACTACGAACCGTGCTCAAAGACCGTGTCTACGTGGTGTTTGGACATGGGCGACAACCTCAACGCCAACGGTGCTGCTCCCGTTGCACCGTATGTGTTTCTGTCCTTCCTGTTCGAAATCGTGGTAGAATTCATGTTTCTACTCTGTATCCTACTACTATGCTAGTCCACATGATTAGTTTCATCTCTGTTATAGCCGTCATGATTTATTTTGTGCTTATTCGGATTAAATCTCGTAGTAACTTGCTCATACATTCAACTGGCGCAACGTCCCCTACAGCCACTCCCGTTTCATGGACGGCCTGGTCGATGCCTCCAAGGAGCCCTTCGTCCACTACTATGAGTGCCCGATGCCGTTTTGTGGCTCGCCGGCGGACATGGTGCATCACCTCATGGATGCGTGCAGCGGTCACTGCTGGCCCTTGGCGGAGAACATCAAGTACGAGACGTGCTACTCGTTCACCATGCCGGGGTCGCTGGAGGATCACCGCCGCCTGCTAATCTCGGAGGAGGATGGCAGCGCCTTCCTCTTGATCGTGGGCACCGGCGAGGCCCGCGCAGGCCGCCGCCCCGTCTCTGTAATGTGCGTCAGGGGCGACGCCGCTGACGCTGACACTGACACGAGGCCGATGTACGGGTGCGTGGTCAGTGTTACTACCCCTCCGGGTCGCGTGGGCGGCGACACCGGCCTCATCGAACGGACTTGGACTCCGGGGAGCTGGGACTATCCCGCCAATGTGGACTTGGAAAACCCATGGCCTCCTTTACCCGCCGACGCGGTGCACGGGGACTCCAAGGAGGTTCACCTGGAAGTACGCATTATCAAGTTAAATGTTGATCATTAGTCTTCGCTCAATGTAATCCATTGTCTAAGCATGTGGAGACTTCCATGCAGGATCTTGCTCTATTGGAGTATCACGCATGAATAAAAGTGTATCCGTTTATGGTTTAGTCTAGAATCTTCCATGTATGAATTTTTACTACAGTACTAGTGAAAGACTTACGATGAACCATTTCTTCCATCTCCTCTGCCCGCTTGCAAGTCATCCTGATTTAATCCCTCTGTCTAGGTGTATAAGGGCATGGTTAATATTACTTAATAGTATAGCCAACTGTTGACTATAAGAAAGTGCCATGTCATCTGTAGCCAACATGTATAACAATCGATACTCAAAAACTAATTCTTAAAGATCATTTCTTGCAAAGCACAATAAGTGTTATTTCTTCACAAGTTTTGGATGCAGGTTGAACAGTTGAACACTTTTGTTTGCAAAAGATACCTTTTTATCTATTTCACCCGGATGTTTGTGAGCTCTAGAGATGAAATAATATCTGAAGAAACCTATCGATACCCGTTACACATGAGATGACCCCCACATCCTTTGTCAAAATAAACAACTCCCCGATCAATGCATTTCACTCTTCGGTGCAACGCACGGGCACCTTACTACTATAGATTAGTACGACCAAAAATTGAACTAACATTATATATAGTACGATAAATGTTGATGCATGTCATCTAAAATTATATCATTCAAAACTATGTTCAAATACGAATCCAACGATATAGTTTTTGTTGACATGCACTAACATTTTGTCAGTTAAATCTTCAGTCAAATTCAATGGGGGACTAATAAACCACGACCGATGTAGTACAAGTGTAGAGGGCGGCGCTGCACGGGAGTCTCACCTCTCACCCCGCTCGTGGTGCGGCAGTAAAGCCGTCATATCACAAAACCCAACCACTCCCAGTAATAAGTGGCCTGGTAAAATAAACGGACAAGCAACCATCACATCCCTCCGTCTTTTTGCATTTCATCTCTCTGCATTTACTTTCTCCGGTTCATCTCGCACACTCGATCCCTAGCTACTACTCCTAGGGCCAGTTCTTTTGGCGGCTTCCCCAGCTTTTCCCACAAGACTAGTCACAGTGGAGAGTAACAATAAGGCGCCTCACTCATTTATTTGGGCTTCTAAACTACTACTCTGTCCTGGTTTATTCCTCACCATTGTAATTTGTGCTAAATTTTGACCAAAGATTTAACTGGTTTATTCCTCACCATTGTAATCCCTCCGTCTAGGTGTGTAAGTCATCTTACGAAAACCAAATAATCCCAAAACACTTAGGCGCGGTGCATTAACTTCTACCTCGTTTCTTGTTTCTTGACATATCAACCAATAAGAGATAAAGAGTGTGCATGCTTTTAATGACTTGAGATATCAAACACGACATGCAGTGGTTAGTTCATTGCATGCAATACTATTAATTAGCAAATAAACATTAATGTTTCTCATTTTCTCCTCCTCCTTGGTCACGGTGCACAGCCTAAGATGACTTACTCACCTCGACGGATGGAGTAGTGCATGTGACATGCACTAACATTTCATTAGTTAAATTTATGATCGAAATTTGACACAGATTACAATGGGGACCAATAAACCAGGACGGAGGTAGTAGTTAGAGCATGGTTAATAGTATAGCCAGCTGCTGGCTATAAGCCAGTGCCATGTCATCTACAGCCCATCTTATAGCCAACATGTACAATAATAGATCAAAAGAATGTACTACTTTTTTATTATGTGGCCCACTTCTCATTCTCACAAGTGCCTAGGAGCACGTGTTAGAGCTGGCTCTTCACGAAGAGCCCGCTTACCTTCTCTCTCCTCTTCTCTTTCCTCCAACTAAGCAGAAATATACTAGTTTATTTCTTATAGCCCGCTGACTCAGCTCTATTGTACTTGCTCTTATGGGATTACTAATCTAGAAGCCTAAAAGAACTGGCCCCTAGTACTCCTACTAGTAGTACTACTCAAGTTGGAATTCCAATTGCACGGCACAACTTGTTAGGCAAAAAATTCGATACAGGGTGTAGGAAGCGGTTTGGGAATTTGCATGCCTTTCCAACCAGTGAGATACTCCGTACAAAGTACCACGGAGAAATAACCACAGAGAAGGAAGCTAAAAGTAAACAATCAAACGAGCATTTTTGCATTTGTTTTGCATTGAATCGTTTCACAAGCTTGACTAGTGTTGTTTTTCTACTTTTACAAAAAACGCATCGTAATGTTAAAACGTGCATTTGCACGTACATAAGTAATAGTAGTACTCCCTCCGTCTAGGTGTATATGTCTTCCCTCCTTCTTGGTCACGGTGCACAACCAAAGATGACTTATTGACCTGGACGGAGGGAGTAGCACAGTCTGCAAGCATATATCGAGAGAGACGTGTAGTGCGATAGTATATAGTAAAGTTTGTGCTATATGCACGTACTTGCAAAATGCGTACGAATACACAAGGTTCCCAAACTTTCCCTTTTACATACTTAATTAAGGACGCTAAAAATTCCTGAGCGTTCGGGATTTATCATTTGCGTCCCAAAACTAATGAGATCGCCTTACGAAACAAAAATTATACTCCTCCTAAAAGCCACGGCGCTCGCAGGAGCGGTTGCGGCGCGCCACGAGTGCCCTGGTGCGCGGCCGTTTCCCAGCGCGCCAACACAACGCCTCTTCCTCAGCCTCGCAACTCGTGAGGTGCTGATTGGAGGCTTGCCGGCGGGCGAGCGCGATCTCACCGGTGTGGTGATCCGGCGCCAACAGGTACTCCTCCTCGCTGGAAGCGTGCACTCGGTCCATGTACCGCCAAGCGTAGATGAGGCGCTTGGGCCCGACTGCACTCAGGGCATCGGCACGGGCGTCCTCCCCCACCCTCACGGCCCTCGCACGAGCCTTCTGCCAAAGAACCAATTGCCTGACTCTCTCGGACGCGACATAGGCCTCCCAGGCAGCTTGTTCCGTGGTGCGCTTCTCTTCTTCGGCCTTCTTCTCCACCTCTATTTTGGCGCGCTCTGCTGGAGGCAAAGCCGCCCACAAGGCGACATCCATTTCTTTCCAAAGCTCCTCAAGGCTGGGGGGCTCGGCGGGCGGCGCGGCATTCTCCTCGTAGCGGGGAGTCGACGCGTCCTCCGGCGCGCATGCTGGCGAGATTGGGAACGCCGACGCGTCCACCTCGACGCGTCACGGCGAGGAGCGGAACGCCGACGCCTCCTCCTCTACTAGTGGCGGCGAGGAACGGAACGGCGACGCGTCGCGTCGCTGCGAGGAGCGGAATGCCGACGCGTCCTCCTCGACTAGTGGCGGCGAGGAACGGAACGGAGACGCGTCGTGTAGCGGCGAGGAGCGGAACACCGACGCGTCCTCCTCGACTAGTGGCGGCGAGGAACGGAACGGCGACGCGTGACCGTCCGCACCGTGCAGCGAGGGGCTCCTAGGGCTTGGGAGGGGCGATGCCATGGTGGTCGACGTGAGAGGGAGGGGGAGGAGATAGCGATGAACGTGAACGTCAGGGGGAGGAGATAGCGATGTCGTGGGAGGCGCAGTATTTATAGCGAGCAATGGCACACCTACGTAAGATATGGACTGAGCTGCACTGACTTAACTGCAGGTCCAGTTGCGTCACTGACATGTGGGCCAGACCCCTGTTGGGCCCATATGTCAGTGACCCAATGCACCTGCAGTTAAGTAATAGCTGCGTGGGCATATTTGTTGGAGTAGATTACGGGGGAGCGAAGGGGTGGAAATATTGCTGGTCACAACGGATTGGACGAGCGTGGGTGGAGGAGAGTCATGCATGCAGATTTTTTCACACGGGGTGGAGTGGTGGGACCGCCGGAGGGAGAAGGAGTGTTTGGCAGGCATATTGTTTCCACACATGAAGAGGAAAAGATTTGGAGATGAACGGGCTTCCTGCAGGTATGGGGAACGGTGCATAATAAGTCATCTTGCATGTCGGGCTAGGTATAGTCTCAAGTCATTAAAAACATACACGCCCCACACATGTTCATATTTCAAGGTGCACTAAATTATTGCATGCGATGATTAAGGCTGGCCATAATGGTGGTATCTTAGCTGGTATCATGCACACGGGAATAGCAAACATGCTGATGTGGCAAAGAATTAAAGAAGAGAGGGGGGTTAGAGTAACTAGTGTTCATGCATGCATTGGTAAACACATTTTTTTGTGAAGAACGATAGCACTAGTTGAGTACTTTTGCAGACTTCAAAAACTATTCCGCCGCCTCTACTATCTTGCTAAGAGTAGGTGAAATTTTTGAATCGAGCCCTTTAAACTAGAAGGGAGGTAGTGGTACTCTAAGGCTGGTCATAGTGGGGAGTAACTTAGACTAGTAACATGCATATGTTACTAGTCTATGTTACTACCTCTATAGTGCATAGTATCATAGATTAGTATCATAGGTGGTCTCATTTATTGTCATGCATGACACATAGTAGCATCACATTTATTATGTTAAGGTATCTACCTATGTTACTATAATCATCTCTCTCTTATACTCATTATAATCAGTATTGTAGATATTGATATTTTTAGTATAAATTTGGTCGTGGGATTTCATTGATGCCTGTCAAAGCATGGAGGAAGCGGAGCTTAGGGCTTGCATTGCTGGTCTCTACATAGGTATTTCTCTTCATAATCCTGTAATTTTAGAGACTGATTGCGCTTTTGTGGTAGCGTCTCTTGCATCGGGGGACTATGACAGGTCTGCTATGCGTGACCTGAAGATGAAAGCGTTGAGCATCTCGAAGTTGATCAACAATCTTCAATTGTCAAAGATTAGCCGTTCGGCCAATAAGGTGGCACACTTAATCGCTAAGTATAGCTTTGACAATAGATTAGATGGTATTCTTGTAAATAACGTACCACCCTGTGTGGTGAATGTTGTATCGAATGAGTGTACTGGTGTGGCTGGTTAATTAATATAAGGTGGTGTTCAAAAAAAGTATAAATTTGGTCAAACACTTTGCAAACGGTTGACGGGAGTAAAAAGGACCAGAAGGACTATCATGCATGTGGAGTAGGCAAAAAAATTGCTTTTAAAAAAAAGGCAAAAAAATTGCTCATTTATAGCCGGTCGAAGTCTCAAAGGGCGCGACCGCGCGAGGGAGGTGAAGGTCGTGGGAGGCGCGGCGTTTGACGGAATTAAGTGAAGTTACATCCACGCGCCGGCATGGCGTGCGAACAGGCAGAAGCTATACCGTCAGGCCTACGATATGGGTCTAGTAGACATGACATCTAGTGGGTCCCGCATAGTTCTCGAGAACTCTTTGGGGGCTTGCAGTCGTTTATCCATCGGGCAAGCCAGCAACCCCACGCCGTTCGCACGCCCTACTCGTCCCCGTCTTCTACCTTACAACAGTTCGCTCCCAGTCGTCCCGTCCTTTCACATTAGTTCGCTCCCAGTTTTTTTTGCGGGGTACAACAGTTCAACTTCTCCTAACCCTCCTTCAAAATCCATGGCCTCCCAAATCTCCATGGTCGCCGCTGAGTACCAGGTTAGAGCCATCACCGGCGATCAGTTCATCATCATCTACACACGTGGATCCGAGACGGTGAAAGCATGGCTTGCTCGCTTCCTACGCATGTTCAACAGTTCAATGGATGAGTGGGTCGCTGGGCTAGATGTTGAGTACACCACAGTCCTGGTACGAGAGAAGGATCTAAAGGATGAAGAGAGGAAGAAGCCCGCCGTGATCTAGGTTTGCGTACATAACGTTTGCTTGGTCTACCACATATGCCATGCCGACGTTGAGTGCCAGGATTTTAAGAACTTCCTCAAGGACAAAAGAGTGAAATTCGTTACTGTAGGCTTTAAGAACGATAGGGATGTCCTGCGTTGAATAGGTCTCGTTGTAGGCCAGCCCTTCGATCTCCAGAAGGCAAGCCTGGTCCTCCTCTCAACCTTCAACGCTGACCCTGGCAGCAGCCATGATTGATCCTTCGTACGCTAAACTGAAGAAACCTCATCACGAGTTTCATCATGCATGGGAGTCGAAGCCATTAGATGAAGATCACATCCTGTACGCAGCAATGGATGCCTACCTTTGTTTAAATATCTACAAGGGTTGGATGAAGAAGTAGAGCCTAGTGTCCGGTTCAAGCAAAGAAGCGTCGGCGAAGAGGAAGAGGAAGAGGGACGAGGACGAAGTCGAGGACGTGGACTCGGACTCCGAGTAGGTGGCAGTGCCGTCGCTCATGCTGGTTCTACTGCAGTGTCAAGCGGACTAGTTGCTTAGTTTATTTTCAAGGGTGTGTTGTGCTGAGGCCCCAGCAGAACTATGTTTATGTTCTTTCTCCTTATTTGAACTCTTTAGTACGTACGGTAGTACTAGTACTATGTCTTACTACTGTTCTTCTTGCAGTTGGTACTACTGCTCGTATCTTCGTGTTCCTACTGTACTTAATACGTTCGTACTAGTAGTATAATTTGGGTCAGTCGATTTGTGAAAGAAGTTCGACGGAGCGAAGGAAGAAGACGGCAGAAGAGGTGGAAGAAGCCCTTCTAGCCATCCATGTTGCATCAAACGGCTCACATGAGTCGACTGACCCAAATTGCTCCTTCAGATTGCAGGATCCACGTGGCATTCAAGGTCTCGAAGGTAGATTCCGCGTCCACACCCGGTTTGCGGGCTCGACGCGTGCGCGACCGGCTTCCGCCGCGACAGCCACCATGCGCGCCTCCTCCACGCGGGCGGAGACGACAATGACACGCTAGTTCCTCCTCGCCGGCGTGCTGGAGCACGCGCTCGTCCTCCTCTTCGTACGCTGCGTGCATAGACGCGGCTCCACCAGCTGCTCGCGTGCTTGGCAGCGCGGCGGCATCGCGAGGAGGGACTGCAGACGACGTGAGCGGGCGAGCCTTCGGCTTCATGGCACAGGGATGACGGCGACACGGCGGTGATGGGCGAGAAATTGTTGGCCGGAGCAGGCGGGCGCCGGCATGCGCAACGGCGGCGGCGGCATATTGATGAGTGCGCGTGTGGGAGCTTACTTTAGTTTTATATATAAGGTTGGTCAAATTTAAAAGAAAACCGTACTAGTACACGTAAACATTAGACTTAGGCAGCGCTTTTATTAGTTAGTACCACAGCCATGATACGGAATCCTGTGCAAGTGCGTGAACCGCGGCCGCGCGGTCGATCGAATGGTGCGTCACCGTGTCGCGCTCGAAGGACATCCACCGAACCTTTTTGTGTGTGTGAAAACAATCCTCGAATTTTACTCAACTTTTTTTTCCTGTGAAAGTTCTTGACGCTGCAATATTTCCATATATTTGAATTTAGCTCCAGTTCGTGTTTATTTGGATTTGGACGTTTTAGGTGCGCCCTAGTTTTTTTAATACTGATTTTGTGTGTGTGACTGAGAGAGAACGTGTGTATGTGTCCATATGTGTGTTGTGGCGGAAGGGCAATGTGGAGACGGTGTGCGTGTGATACAGACATAGAGAGGTGTGAATGTGCAAATGATCATGCATGAGTGAGACATAGACAGATGCCGATACGTTGTGTATACATGAGCGAACGGTCTTCTAGTTTACTTTGTGTGTGTGTATGTGTGTATGTGAGTTTGAGCATGTTGTGAAGTACTATAGACCTTGTATACATCTTGGGATTCGACAATGATTGTAACTATTGAATTGTATAGACCATTACATTCGAAGTCAATAGCCTAATATATTTATTTCACAATTTCAACAAATGATTAGTTCACTACAAACTAAGAAAACAAATGTGTACTCCCTCCGTTTTTATTTAAGTCCGCGTATTAGCATTGGTCAAAGTCAAGTTTTGTAAACTCTCAGAAAGCTTATAACAAAAAATATTAACATATACAATAACAAATAAATACCATTAGATTCATTATTGAATGTACTTTCACATCATACATATTTGTTATGGTAAATGTTTATATTTTTCTATAAACTTGGTCAAACTTTAGGAAGTTTGACTTCGGTCAAACCTAATATGCAGAGTTTCTACTACTACTCACTAGTTGCTTAGCCGAATCACTCAACACGCCACACGGGGAGTCCAGTGTCACAAAATTTTGAGGTCGGCGGGAAAATCTCCCGCGACCCTGATTTGAGCAGTGGGAAGTTACCATCATAACCTTCGGAACAGGCCTAAGGATGACGCTTGGTAGGGGGCTGTTTTCGTAACTTCAGGTTCACCCTACCCAGCCAACCCCACCCCGGCACCCAGAGTAGTACACCTGAATACTCCCCATTTTCTATCCCCTCCGCAAAATAGACTTCTCCACGGCACCGCAGCCTTCGTGCTCCTCCCCTTTACATCGGCGCACTCGTCCACCGCAGCGCATCTGCCTCATCGACGACCTCGTACGCCGCACTGGAGCCGGTCCACCGTCGTCGTCGTACACGGAGCCTCTTCCCCGGCATCGTCTTCCACGGTCTCGGATCTGCTTCCCGGAAGCCGACGCCAAGCGCAGAAGTACCACCGTCGTGGACAATGAACTGACTCCCGTTGCCGACCATGACTCACAGAGGCCGCCGCGACCATCGTTCTCCTCCTCGATTGGTAATGTGTGTATTGAATCACTTAGCAGTACATGTGCAGTTCCAATTTTGTTCATACCTACCCTTCAAATTTCCTGGGTGCTATTGTTCCCGTAAAAGTAATTGGTTATAGCCTCCATTGTCCAACAGAATATCAGCTTGTAATTGTGCGTCGCTCCTGTATCGCGCTGTGCTTGGGTAGGTTTTTCATCTGCAACCAGTAGTGTGGCAAATGATGGAAAGGTTTTTAGAACTAGCAAGATGCCCATGCGTTGCACGCATCAAGATGCATTTGTATGAGTAGTTTATCTTGTGGGAGAAAACGATGAACGAGGGAAGGCCTTATTTGCAAATCTGGAGAGGGGTATGGGTATCTTTTTGCAAAATTCCCATTTGTTTCCTTCCTATCTGTCAGATATAAATCGGACGGCCTATATTGCAAGAAAAAAAGTATAGAGAAAAAAAGTAGACAGTAAAGGAAGTAGAGATAAATATTAAATATTAAATAAATATAACAGTAGAGAAGAGAGTAGAGATAGCAGAGACGTCGGGAAAGGATCGCGCGAGGGAAAAAGCGTCCGGGCATGCGCTAGTTTTGGCGCGCGGCATCCGACGCTTTTTAAAAATCCAACGCCCTCCCACCGCTCTGTGCCTTGCCACCGCTCTCTCCCCGCTCTGTGCCTCGCCACCGCTCTCTCCCTGCTCTTTTTCACCTCGCCGCCGCCGCGCCACCATGCCGCCGCGTCGCCGGGAAACTTGGGGATACCGCGGCGTCCGCGCGCGCCCCTCCGGCGGCTTCTCCGCCGAGATCCGGTTCCGCGGGATGCGCCTCGGCCTCGGCAATTTCGACACCGCCAACGATGCCGCCCGCGCGTACGCCGCGGTGGTGTGGCGCCTCCGGTGGCCTCATAGAACATTGAACTTTCCCAACGTGCCGACGCGGGAGCGGGCGCAGGAGCTCGCGCCTCTGCCGCGGCTTAGCACCGACGAGGATCGTCGCGACAACCGGAGGCGGGAGCACCTTCTCGGCATCACCGAGATGGACGAGGAAGCCATGGCGCTGTGGCGCCAACACTTCCCACAGGACATCATCAAAGAGCGCGAGTTCTACGCGCAAAGGAGGGCGGAGAGGGATAAGAGGAGGGCGGAGCGAGCCGCCTATCGCGAGGACAAGCGTAGGCGAAAAGCGGACGCTCAATTCAACATGAGGCTAGGAGTAGCGTCGCCCTGGGAATCCGACGACGATCGGTATCTTCACGCCTACAGTCAGACGTCGGAGGAGGACATCACCGAGGAGGAGTCGGATGACAAGGAGTAGTTGAATTATCTTTTTTTTATCTATCTATGCTGAGAACTATCCTCTACTCTCTAGTATCTACTTCTCGATCTCAGCACTGTAAACGCTTTTTTAAAGCGCCGCGCGTTGCGATTCTGTTGGAGATGCTCTAACATGGCAGACGAGTGCTTTAATGTTGCCCACAAGATGCGCGAGTATTACTAGTAGTATATTTTTCTTGCCATGTTGAGATTTTAAAACCACGAGTGCGAACATGCACAGGAGCAATGAAGACCAAACACGGGATATTTGGGACATCTTCAAGGAGTGTGGCAAGTTAAAGAGGAGCTGCACCGAACCTGTAAAACGAGCTTTGGTAAGTAACACCCTTTCAATTACTTTCGTGTAGCCTCGTGTTCTTTGATGTGTATATGTTGTAGTTTCTGTTTCTCTTAAGCGTGGTGTTCTTCGATGTGTAATAAGAAGATTCTTAATCGTCCTAATGCTTTCGTTTTTAGCTTGATGTAGGAAGTGGGTGTTCTCACCTTGTAGTCTGTTTTTATTTTTTATTTCCTTTTGAATTCACTTTTCCGAGTTCTGTTTATCTGGCTTCTACTAAATGGATCTAGGTTGCTCTGAGTATTGATCTAAAAAAGAAGTAACTTCATGTCAGGATGCAGTTCCTGCGAGGAGGGAAGTATGGTCAACCTCGAGATCATGTTTCCAAAATGAGGCTGGATTACACACAAGGTGCCAGTTCCCTAATGATGTTGGATTGGACACAAGGTGCAAATTCCCAGATGATGCTGGATTACACACAAGCCAGGTGGAGTCGTCAGCTGTTCGTGTCCTCGTGGCATTAGTAAAGGCTGAAAGAAAGCGTGCAGCAGCCCTTGAGAATGTAGCTGAGTTCCTGAAGAAGCGAAAAGAGCAATCAGATGCTCTCTTCACCCAAGCCAAAGAAGAGATGGAAGAAGACAGAAATAAGCTAGCAGAGGCAGAGCAGGCTAGGCATCTCCTGCTATCTAAAACTGTTGTCAATACAAAATTTCCTTCATAATAGCTAGGTTCAAATGTTTATCCAGTCAGCATGCCTGTTGTGATGTCCGTGCATCTACTGATGTGGCACAAAATGTTTTTTTCGGGTCATGTACTAACAGCAATTACTTTCCAAACAATAACAGACGAACCATTGGACATGGTATAGTTCACGCGCAAGCCCGACATTCCAAGTTCAACTTCCACATCAAACTCATGTTCACAGATATCTGTACATTCATACATAATGTCCACAACCATGATTCACTTCAAAGCCAAAAAAATGTGAGGAGAGTTATAAATAAAGAAAATCCTCAAGTAGTTCCTGCTACCAGTGCGAGCACAACAAGTCAAGACCATGCGTAAATTAATTATATTTTAGTCATTTTTTGTGTTCTAAAATGCCTACCGGCTCGCGGAAGGACGTGTTGCCGGCACACGCGCGGATTCAATGAAGGCAGGCGGGGCAGTCTTAAGCTGGTTGCACGCGGCGAGGAGGCGTCCTCAGCCGGGCCTGCAGCTAGTGCGGCCCTCTTGGCCGGCGCGCCGGTTCAATGCCTGCGCTATGAGAGGCCGCGTCCGTGTCAGAGCAATCACTCCCTCCAGTCCTTTTTTGTTTGGGTATAACAAAATCTCGTTTTCCATTCACATTTTACAAGTAAAATTCGTGGACAAACTTTGACCCAAAGTACGATGGGGACTAGTAAACCAGAATGGAGGTAGTAGTTTTTTTAATCAAAGAAGGGTTTCCCCTTCCGATTTTCATTACTGAAAACCAGCATCTAAATCTAAACCATAGTATTTGCCCTAGAACTACCAGGTTCAACATCTCGCAACATAAACCCATACAACCTCCATCGCAAAAAAAACATACAACCATACGCCAAGGAGGTACGTAGTACTATGAATTCCATTTTCGCTCCATACCAATCGTTCTAAAAACTACTTACTACTTATAACGCGCCATTGAAAATCAGAACTCTTAACCCTGCTAAAAAACGATATTTTAAACGTGGCTACTCGATCTGTGGCAACTGGCGAGCCACCGCGCTCCAAGTCGTTCACCTGTGGTCCCGACCATCAACTCCTATGGATCAAATTATCACGCGAGCTGAATATTCCTACAAAGGTGCTCCACCACGTACCCGGTACCCGCGAATGCAGCAATCGTGCACCTAGGGTTTTAGGGTTTATTTGTTAACATCGCCTTTACGTAACACTCATGTGTGCGAGACAGCGAGAGGCCGACTGCGTACGTGCGCCTCTTCTCTTCGTATATGTACTCCACCGTTTGTCTGGTGTCCAAAAAATTATAATAACTACTAGCAATGTGCCAATGCGTTGCCACACGATCAAAGTAGATTAATACATATTCACCGATTTGATAGAAAAAAAGTCTAGTTTTAAAATACGTATATCACTAAAAATATGTTATGTTTCACTCAAAATATATTCCTTTGGCGGTTTTGATGAGATAAGGGAGGAATGTTGTTGGTTTCAAGATTCGAGAAGTGGTATATGTCTAATTTCTACTCTTACTAGCAAGATGCCCGTGCGTTGCACGGAACATCAAGATCTTGTGGGAGAAAAGGATGAACGAGGGAAGGCCTTATCTGCAAATGTGGTGAAGAGTGCGGGTAAATTGCCATATTTTCCTTCCTATCCGTCAGATATAAATCGGACGACCTACATTGCAGGATGGCAGGCCCACCATCATCACCAACTCTATTTTTTATCCCTACTCTTATAAAAAGCATTGTCGGTGATGATCGTGTGCCTGCCATCCTGCAATATAGATCGTCCGGTCTATATCTGACGGATAGGAAGGAAACTATGGCAATTTTGCAAAAAGATACCCACACCCCTCTCCACATTTGCAAATAAGGCCTTCCCTCGTTCATCCTTTTCCCCCACAAGATAAACTACTCATACAAATGCATCTTGATGTTCCGTGCAACGCATGGGCATCTTGCTAGTTGTTGCAAAAAGCACATGTGTGTGAGAGAGAGAGGGAGAGTGGAGGAGGACGGAGTGCATGTGTGACAAAGACACAAGGAGTGTGTGTGTGTGATAGGTATCAGCTTAAAATGAGGCGATAGTGTATGTGTGCATGATCGAGAGGGCGTGTCTCAAGAAGGGAAGAAAAATCTACATAGATACAAGGAGCGGGAGAGAGACATGTATGCGATGGTGGAAGCACGAGTGTGCGGGTGTATAAACCTATCTAGAGGCTAGCTAGTCGATAAATGTTTGTGAGAGAAATACAAGTCGGGGTGCGAAAGCGAGAGTTTTGTGTGTGTGTGAGAGAGACGGTAGTCGGGAAGGGGAGTGGAAGCAGGAGTTGTGTGTGTGTCTGTGTGAGAGAGAGAGGATACGGTAGTCGGGGTTGTCTGATCGGTAAACAAATAAATAATGTCAGTCTGGGATGGAGACGAAAAGGAGACTGCAACAAATGTTGTGTCTACAGGAGAGAGAGAGAGAGAGTAATTTTAGTGGTATGAGTCATATGTAGAGACATATAGGGTGTGTGAGAGAATCCCATAGAGAGAAAGACAAAGTGAAAGACGAGTGGAGACTGTGTGTGTGGCGGTGAAAAAGAAAGCTTAGGTACCGAGTGATACCAGAGAACAGTAGAGACGTGAGAGATAATGAAAACGTGTAATGTATAATGATAGGGAGAGTGTGACACTTCTCAAGGGAGACGTCGAGAGACCATGTTTGCGAGGATAGGAGAAACATGAAGTGAGCGTGTGGGTGAGCTGGAGAAAACAGAGTGATAGCTACCTGAAGGAGCATGCATGCGAGAGAGATGGGCGTGAAAGGAGTGAACAAAAAAGGGATTCAAATATTTGAATTCGAGATGATGATACATGTAATCCATACTCGAACCAAAATTGATCTATCAAACATTCATACTCATATGAATTCACGCACATCTATGTTACGTAATATGTAGATATTACTGATCCATACATTTTAGTAGAACATAATTTGGTTAAATTTTTTCGAATTCAACCTTAAGATTTCGAGATCGTTGTATTTGTAAATCATATTAAACATATAAAGGAGCAGAATTCTTTGTTGTGCTTTTGAAAGTATATATAAAAAATGATCTATATAGAATGTAATTCCAATTGAAAATGGATCCCGCCCGAAAAAAAATAGAATACAAATGGGATTTGAATTGAGTTGGCACGGTAAACGTGCACTCTGCAAAATTTGAACGAAGCGGGGAAAGTCGCAGTAACTGCTCGAAACCAAAATCTGCGAGATGGAAATCACTACTGCCTATCCCTGCAACGCAAAGCCTATCTGCTGGATTTCTATAGGTTTCGATAGGGGTAGGTTTGTAATTTCACCCAAACGTGACGTAACCGCCTCTCACCCGGATTCATACACGGTGGGCGCCAAAACACAGTGTGTCCTCGGCCGAAATCGACTCCCTCCCCGATTCATATTCATACACGGTGGACGCCAAAAACAAACTCTCGTCGGCAAATATTCGGTGTATGCGAGATTACCGTCCTATCCCCAACCGACTAATGTTGTTGTGATGTAGTAGAAATTTGAAACGGGGGCTAAGTTTGTAAATTTCCTCGCATTTGAGACAAGCGCGCCCTGAATATATGGTTCCCCCCCTTCCTCTCTACCTCCCTTTTCCCCATTCGTACTCCGTGGGCGCCAAAATACCCTCTCCACCCCACCCTCCTCCGTCCGCCGCCGTCCGCCACCCCATCCACCGCCGTCCTCCTCCACCATGCCGGAGCTGATACCCCGACGCCGTCGTCCATTACAAGAGATCAACCTCTCTCATCCACGGCTTCGGACCGGGATCCTTGCATCCCGTCCTCTCGCTTCATCCCCGCCATCGTCCACCTTGCCGGCGCCGCTCCTACGATCGTCTCGTCCACCGCGCCCCGCCGCCACCGTCTACCCTCCTAGATCTGCTTCCACGCCGCCGACAGCCATCGCTACCGCAGCACCGTCAAATTCTCAGCAGATGCGTACACGGCGCCGCACCAGAGGCGGTACTCTTTCGTATCTGCTCAACTTATTTATCGCAGCAAGAAAATAGATCGCCACTGCTTTACTCTGATTTCTTGTCTTGGTTGCGAAGTTGCCTTTGTCCGGTTTGCACCTTCAGATCCGCCATGGCACGCTCAACACTATACTCCCAATGCTTATGGTTTTCCCCTTTTATATTCCACACTAGTTAAATCACAATAGACTAAATTTCAAAATTGGGTCAGTCGATTTTTCAGAGCTCGCCGGAGTTCGCCGATGCGATCGAAGGGGCTCGGGTGGTTGTGGGGCCTCGCCGAACAAAGAAAACTCGACGCGGGTGGGGGTTGGGGCGGGGGTGGGGGTGGGGGTGGCGGAGGAACACAGGCGGTGGGGGCCGGTGGTCCGGCCGGCGGCCCGTGCGGTGTTCTGTATGGGAAGAATCAGAGACGAGGAAGAAGAAGGGTTAGGAGACGTAGGATCTTCATCCAACCGCCTGAAATGGTCGAGAGATAGCTGGGAGTTGCATTCTTAATGCGCTCTGGTTCATCGTGTGTGGGCACTACGCAACCAACATTTTATTATCCAAAATCTGCTTGCTCTTCTTTACCATGTTCCTCTTCCGTTCTTCTTTAATATGTACTCTCTCCGTTCCTAAATACAAGTCTTTGTATAGATTCCACCATGGACTACATATGGAGCAAAATGAGTGAATCTACACTCTAAAATGTATCTGGATACATCTGTATGTGATCCATAGTGGAAATCTCTACCAAGACTTATATTTTGGAACGGAGGGAGTATGATAGTAGTACAATATGTTCCTTGTACTGAAGATGAGCAGGGACATTTGCAGTGTAGAGGTCTATACGGTTGGTTGTGATGGACACTTTGAGCCTCTTTGATTCGTAGGATCTTGTAAACATAGGAATAGGATTTGTAGTGGCCTGCCCACTTGAATCCTATAAGAATAGCAAGGAAATGCGGGGAGTTGTGTCGCTTTTGAGAGTTACACTGATATTAACAGTACCGCGCCTTCACTTGAAGAGAGCTGGTATCCAAAGCCTTTCTAGCCGTACCGGCAATACTAGCACATATATTCCAGCAAGTTCCTCTTTGCTGATTTTACTCTGATGCTTAAGGTTTTCCCGTTATATCTACACTATGATCTGTGTAGCTGCTTTGTGTCGCACTAGCAGCAGTCCACTCTTGAAGCTAAACACTGCAATGACTTACAAAATTGGCACCAAGGCATTGAGTGCCATTCTGGATGCAATGAAACTCATACGCTCCCCACCTGTTGATTCTTGTTCAGAATATGATCCTAATGACTATTCTAACCTCGAGGAGTCAAAGGCAGATGGCCTGTCCTGTTCACCCATCAAGGTGCATGTTCTAATTTGGCAATGTTTTATTGATTGCGGGTATGTTGCATATGTTGTCTTGCATTTCTTCTACTTTGTTGCACCGCCATCTGCTTAGTTTACTCATCATATATGTCGAGATGCCATGCCCATCCATTATCAATACATATTCCATCTATCATCATACCATGTTTTTCCACTCAAATGTTGTTCTTGTGCATCAGACATCAAAAAGGAAGAGGGTGATTGCCGAACCTGAAGGAGCACCGGCAAAGTCCTTGAAAAACATGGTGGTGCCGGAGAAATCAGACATCACCCCACTTATATTGGCTGTACAACCAGTGACACAAAACGTAGGACCGACTCCAGCAGACTATACCCATACTTCACTGGCCACACCACTAGCCCCACCACACAGGACCTGCACTCCAGCAAAAGGTATACCGATTTTATTTGCCATAGCACCAGTTGTACCACAGAAAAATCCCACTCCAGCAAAAAGTACAGCAAGTCCACCGGCCGAAGACCTATCCCAACTGCAGAGACGGCCAATTCCTGCAGATTGGAACCCCATTCCATTTATTCCCATTTTAAAAGACAATGCTTTCAATGTTGTTATTGACTACGTGCATATATTCCCATCATGGGAAGATTATTGTGAAGACAAACACCATTTTCACATCTTTCTGTCCAACTTACGTGTAAGTGTTATTATTCATGGTTATTATTTTCCTGTTTTCTGCTGATTGAACACATCAATGATTTACATTACATTGTTGTAACTAGGCGAGGGTCAATCTGGATAGTCATGACGAGCAAAGCTTGCTTGTGCTTTTCAAGGAAGCATTGCAGCAGTATCGGTGTTACCTGAGGAAATCACACTTTGATGGCAAGTCTATAAACGAATTTCCGGTGAAGTCTCCTGTGCTAAATTTAGAAGACATTGAATGGAAAAACCTTGTTATGCACTGGTCTCGTTCCCAGGATGAGGTATGGTCTATGAAATCACATGACAATTTGAACTTCTACTTTTTCGCATGTGCCTTACGGATCTTTTTTGCAGGAAATCTGCTCGAAGAAGAATTCCGGTTTGACAAGAACGACAGGATATCGCAAATATGCTGCCCGCTGCTTTGCTCTTGTTAGTACCTGTTGTCCTGTATCACTGTACTTGCATACATACCTGGTTCATTATGTGACAGCAGTATGCATGATAGCTTGCTTATCAATTGTTCGCTCCAAATTATCTGATCTGTATGAATGGTTACATTAGTGTAGAATATATCCAATGCCAATGTTTTTTTAGCTCTGCATTGTTCTTGTAAGTACATGTTGTCCTTTATCAGTGTACTTATAATGACACGTAGTTGTTCATGTACCATCACTCTGCAGCTTATTTTCCTTTGCCCTCCATTTTCTACACATCAGATCTATATTTACTCTTACCATAAGGTTGGTACTGAAGAAGTTTAGCTGTGCATTACTCTTGGCTGTACCTTTTGCCTGTATCGATGCACTTACATTTATAGCTACTTGGTTATGTAGCATCACTCTTCATCTTATCTTAAATATTCTCCATTTTTTCGTATATTATCACATCTATATTTACTCTTAACAAAATGTAGAATAAAGGCAATGCTTTTGAAGAAGATTATGTGGTAAACTTCTTGAATTGCCCCCCCCCATCAGCATGGACAAGGCCTTTATAGAGCCTGTCTTCACCAATAATGTAAGTTTGTCCATCTCAAGCCTTCAAACGTTGTTGTATATATTTGGTTAGGCATGACTGCAATAGCTGTTTATTTTTGGTGTTTGCATCAAATTGCTTGTTTAAAGTTTATTATGTAGTTCATAAACAAAAGTTTGTCCTTTCTCAATTTAAGTTTTCAGTTGTACAACCAAGTTCCTTCTTCATACCATGTAAATTAAACTATACAGAGAAAGTGATCTTCTTTTGCACTGCATGTATGCTTCTGTTCTTCATCTGTAATCCAGTGGTGTGGTGAACCTACCCACTACAGCACAATGTCATATTCTGCAATGTCTTAACTATGAACAATGTCATATCATTCTACTATTATTTAAACCGTCTCTTTATTTGCCAATCTGAAATGGTATAAATTGACAACACACTAACCATTGATACTTATGAGTTCTTGATCTGTAATCCAGTGGTGTCGTGAAGCTGCCAACTCCTTCACAATGTCATTTCCTGCCATGTCTTGACCTGAACAATACCATATTGTGTTAATGCAATTTTAAACTGTGTCACTTTATTCGTCAGTAAGAAATGTGATGAATTGTCACCACTGATACTTTTATGTGCAAAACCTGTCATTTGTCTGCTTCTTTATCTTTCAGAGTGAGGAAGATATAAGTGTTGAACAAGCACAGTCTCGTCATCTTGCTCAGCTGCTTGCGCTGCAGCTCCCCAGCAAGGCTAACCTTTCTTGAACTCTATTGAAGTGTTGTCGGTTTTGTATATTATTTTGTCGGCGTGTTTATTTGCACTGGTGGCGATCTTTGATGCCCAGTGTATGTAATCTGTTGTCTGCTTGTGCTTTATTATCATAGTGGCGAACTTTGATGCCCAGTGGATGTAATATGCCGTAATTTCTTTATTGTATAGTCTAGGTTTTTTCTTATTCACGATGCTGCAGTTATTTTACTGTATATATATCATGTCTTCGCAGTAAACCGGCCAAACCGTAAAATTACGGTACATAATCGGGCCGTCATGCAATCACGATGTAGGTTGGGCCTGAAACGTGCCGAACAGCTCACGGGCCGGCAGCAGCCCGAAATGAACCCCGGCCCATGATTGTGCGAATCAAATCACAGGCTTTTAACAGGCCAAAATTGTCTCGGTCCTTGTTTGGCCCAATCAGATATCGGCTGCGAGCAGGCCGGATGCAAACCGGGCCGTAGTTAGGCCCAACTATATGACGGGCTTTTAACAGGCCGAAATTAATATAGGGCCGAAATGTTAAACGGGCCCTTAACAGGCCAAAACTAATATCAGGCCGAATTACTAAGTGGGCCTTTAGCAAGTGGGCCCAAAAGCATAGTGTCCAGTTGACGGGTTGAATCTGATATGGGCCATAATTGAGCCCAAAGCCTCTTAAAGGGCCGGACCTGATCTGGGCCGTAATTTGGCCGAGAATGTGGTAGGCTTTTAACGGGCCGGATCTCATATGGGCCACTATTAGGCCCGGAGCATGGCAGGCCATTAATGGACCGGATCAAATATGGGCCGGCATTTGGCCCAAAACATGGCAGCCAGTTAATGGGCCGGCCTACTAGGGTCCTCAAAATCTTGTGGGCCTACAGCTGGGCCGGCCCATTAATGTCAGCGAAATCTCGTGGGCCTTTAGCTGGGCCGGCCCATTATGATCCGCAAGAATCTTGTGGGCCTTTACCTGGGCCGGCCTATGGCACACAAAAATCTTGTGGGCCTTTACCTGGGCCGGCCCATTATGGCCCGCAAAATCTTGTGGGCCTTTAGCTGGGCCAGCCCATTATGGTCCGCAAAATCTCATGGCCTTTAGCTGGGCCGGCCCATTATGGTCCGCAAAATCTTGTGGGCCTTCAGTTGGGCCGGCCCATTTAAACATATCATAGGCGCGCCTCACCCATTGGATGAGTGACACCTGTGCCAACGCGGACCTGACACGTGTCTCCTCCAGCCAATGATGATTTTACACGTGGAAAATCCCCATTGGTCGGGGCTGTTAACGGGTTATCGGATCCAAAACCTGACCCGATAGCTTACCGGCGTTCCGTTACGGTGGATGCCACGTGTCGGTCACCCTTGACGAAAGCACTTCTGTGACGCGCGATTTATCGTCATGGAATTGGACACTTCCGTGATGATAATTTTGGTAATGTCATGGAACACTTCTACGACAGCACAGGTATGACTATCTTGATTCTGTCATAAATTTGTCATGGATGTACATGCATGACCAAAAACGCGACCTACTGTGACAAACACGTATCATCACGGAAGTGTATTTTTTTGTAGTGTAGAGGGGGAGAAACATCATAAGATCCAACTATAATAGCAAAACTCGCGATACATCAAGATCGTACCACCTCAAGAACACGAGAGAGAGAGAGAGAGAGAGAGAGAGAGAGATCAAACACATAGCTACTGGTACATACCCTCAGCCCCGAGGGTGAACTACTCCCTCCTTGTCATGGAGAGCGCCGGGATGATGAAGATGGCCACCGGTGAGGGATCCCCCCTCCGGCAGGGTGCCGGAACAGGGTCCCGATTGGTTTTTGGTGGCTACAGAGGCTTGCGGCGGCGGAACTCCTGTTCTATTCTGTTCCCCGATGGTTTTAGGGTATATTGATATATATATATATATATATAGGCGAAAGAAGTCAGTCAGGGGAGCCACGAGGGGCCCACGAGGGTGGAGGGCGCGCCCAGGGGGTGGGCGCGCCCCCTGCCTCGTGCCTTCCTCGTTGCTTCCCTTACGTACACTCCAAGTCTTCTGGATTGCTTCCGTTCCAAAAATACCTCTCCCGAAGGTTTCATTCCATTTGGACTCCGTTTGATATTCCTTTTCTGCGAAACACTGAAACAAGGGAAAAACAGAAACTGGCACTAGGCTCTGGGTTAATAGGTTAGTCCCAAAAATAATATAAAAATGCATAGTAAGGCTCATTAAACATCCAAGATGGATAATATAATAGCATGAATACTTCATAAATTATAGATATGTTGGAGACGTATCAGTACTCTATTAAAAGGGGGCCTTAATATCCCTTAGTTTCCAATAGGATCCCGCTGCCATGGGAGGGTAGGACCAAAGATGTCATGCAAGTTCTTTTTCATAAGCACGTATGACTATATTCGGAATACATGCCTACATTACATTGATGAACTGGAGCTAGTTCTGTGTCACCCTATGTTATAACTGTTGCATGAATAATCGCATCCGACATAATTATCTATCACTGATCCAATGCCTACGAGCTTTTCACATATTGATCTTTGCTTAGTTACTTTACCGTTGCCACTGTTACAATTACTACAAAACTGCTACTGTTACTTTTGCCACCGTTACCGCTACTTCCATACTACTTTGCTACTAAATACTTTGCTGCAGATACTAAATTATCCAGGTGTGGTTGAATTGACAACTCAACTGCTAATACTTGCGAATATTCTTTGGCTCCCCTTGTGTCGAATCAATAAATTTGGGTTGAATACTCTACCCTCGAAAACTGTTGCGATCCCCTATACTTGTGGGTTATCAGGCGCCGGCGGTGGCAGCACGTGCGGCTGTCCTAAGGCCATCATGTAGACAGGCTCGATGGACCCGACGAGCCAGGCCGGTAGCGGAGATGGCGACGGGGGAAAACAAACCTGGTGGATGGGCACCCGGGGCGTTGTCGACGGAAGGCCCGGCCCCGAGATCGCCGGTGGCGGCGGCAGCGGCAGCGGCATGATGGATGCGACGGAGGTCCCGGTGGTGGCGGCTGCGGCGGCTAGGGTTAGGTCTCCCGGCTCCCTTTAGGAAGCCGAGCAAATATGATTGTTTCTGCTTAACTTCAAACGAGTCCTTACATGAGTTTATATAATCTCCAAATGCCATAACTGGGCTAAGCCCCTAATAACGATAAAATAACTGGGTCAAGACCCTAACTGCATGGGCTATAGTATATGCCGATCATAACATCTGGTTTGTTGATGTGCACATAATCCTTTCTATCCCGCTAGCTGATTACCAAATGGAAGATTTTGTGGCATGATCTCTTACTAGATCATGCATGTTCTTGGTGAAATCGGCTTACCATGTTGAATTGGAGGCTCATATGGGTAGAAAATAAACCGAAGGGTACTTGCGGAAGGAACAGACCCACATCCAATACGGGCCACTATTTCGGAACTGAAAGTTTTGAGCGAAGTTGAAAAAATTATATGGAGAGTTATGCAAGGAATCATGCCCTGTCGTTTTAATCTTGCAAATAGACACTCGAAGGTCCTGGTTGATGTCTGGTTTGTGTTAGGGGTGCTGAGGATACAAAACATGATGTTGTTTCAATGTCCAAGGACTAAGAAGGTTTGGAAACACTTAGGTTTAGATGATCCGATCGAGCAGGCTTGTGAGGGAGTACTTTCGATACATCAGATTCAATCGCCAGTTATGGGGCAGGTGTCATCAACCGAATTGATACCGGTTGCGTGCTGGTACCTTTGGTGGGGAAGTAGGCAACATTCTAGAGAGAAGCAGGTGTAACTGTCTGAAAGATCGGCCATTGCGATCAGAAGCCTCGCAGAAACTTGTATAACATCTGCTAGCCCCCACCCCAAGGTAAGGAAATGTTCTTGGTCAGCACCACTAGTAAATTTTGTCAAGGTTAACGTCGATGCTTCTTTCAAACCACTGGAGTGGTCCGCGGACAACATGGAGCTTATCAACATCTTAAATGAAGTTAGCAGCGGGTACTGCAGCGACGGTGTTTAACGATTCCTACTATATCCAGAGAGTTTGCTAAAGTAAGTTTTGTACATGAGCTCAGAGAAGCTAATTCAATAGCCCATGAGCTTGCTACTAGTATTGCGAAATTCCAAAACACCCATGATCCTCCTCTCCCCTATTGTAAAGAGGTAATCTTTTATTTTTCATGTTCTTAACTTTATTAAGAACATGAAAAATGATTACAAGCGTTTTTCCCTTTAGGGCAATGCTACGCGTCCGCCAGCGGATACTGAGAAAAGATCCGCCGCCTCGCTGACCATTGGATGGACATGCTGATGGCCATCCGATCTACCCACATGTGCAACCTCCCTTTGCAACAGGTGTGTTGCAGAAAGGCCGTCGCAACACGATGCCTATTGCAGAAAAAAAAAGAACGAAGATCTTATTGCAGAAATTTTTCGCAAAAAGGTCTTGTTGCAGTTTTTTTTTTTTGCAACAGAGGTCTTGTTGTAGAAACTTTCTTGTTCACAAAGCCCTTTTGCAACACTGCCCATGTTCCCGAAACACCACCGATGTCTCAGTAACATTATCCATGTTGCAGAAACACCGAGTCGCCATTGTCACCTGTATTCTGATGAGGTCTGGGCAGTGCCGACGAAGTTCCGTAGAGGTGCCCCCTTCCTTTGAAGCACTCTAATGCGAGCAGCTGCTGCTCTAGTTGCAGCAGCGTTGAGGCATGCTTTCCTGCAGCGAAGCGGCGGCGCTGGCTTGCTCTGCAGCAGCCGGATGACTCCTGTAATAGTTTGCGCTCATAGTGTGGGGTTGGATTGAGAGAGGCCAGGAAGAGAGAAGTTGGGGATCAAAATTAGAGGGAGAGGAAAGGATTGGGATGGGGTTACCGCTGAGAAATTTCTGGAAGAGATGATAGCATCGTGTAGAACTATAGATAAGGTTGGAGGGGAGATGCAGAGGGTGGGCCAGAGGGGACGCATGGAGAGCGCATAAGGCGGTTGATTTTCAGCGCATTCATCGGCCGGATGATTACAAGCGTTTTCCCTTTATTAAGCGGTCAAAAAACATGACCATGAAAGAAGATAAAATAATTTTGGTCAACAACCGCAGTCCGCGCGGTTATGACAATTGGGCATTTAAATTCAAAAGTAGACCTATCTTCTCTAGAGTCCAGACACAAGTACCAAGCCTGTATCTGTCTCTCTATATGTATGGATGTAGCAACGCATTCAATCAAAACTCCGTTTTATCTGTTGCAATCTTGCAACGGCGCCGGCGTGTGTGACCATGGTGGCGGCGACGATCACGAAGACGGCCCGTGGAACGCACGTCCTGGACATCCACGGCTTCAGCGGTCTGAGGAAGAAACAATGTGACGTAGATGGCTTTCTGTACTCGCCGACCTTCACCGTCAGCGGCCTCGACTGGGCCGTCCGCTACTACCCCGACGGCGATAACCACCATGCCGGCGGCAATTCGGAGTCGTCGGACCACGTTGCCGCCTTCGTCGAGCTGGTGACCGAGGGCGCTGCGGCCTGGGCGCGCGTCGGGTTCGGGCTGGTCGACCAGACCACCGGCGAGACGGTGCCGTTGTTCCGCGAGAAGGACCCGATCCTGTTCGACGCCAGCAGCGAGGACACGTGCACCTGGGGCACCGGCGAGCTTGTCAGGAGGAGCCACCTCCATGCCGGCTCGCGGTACGTCCTCGGTGACCGCCTCAAGATCGAGTGCGCCATCGACGTCTGCAGCGACCTCCTCACTTTCGACGACCCGCCACCGTCCTCCGGCCTGCCGCTCTTCCAGCAAGCCGGCTACGGCAAGCAGGAACCGGACGTGATCATCGAAGTCGCAGGAGAGACGATCGCCGCGCACTACTGCATCCTCGACGCCCGGGCGCCGGGCTTTCTCAAGCGCCACATCCACACGGCGACGACGCGCAGCGACAGGAAGGTACAGATCTCCGTGGACGGCGGAGGCATGCCGGCACAGTCGTTCAAGGCGCTGGTCGACTTCGCCTACACGGACGCGCTGCCGGTCGTGGGTGGCCTTAATGGCGCCGGCCACAAGGCGATGATCCGGCACCTCCTTATCGCCGCCGAGCGGTACGGCATGGGCAGGCTGAGGGCGATCTGCGAGCGTGTCCTGTGCAAGAGCCTCGACGCCGAGACCGTGGCAGCCACGCTGGACATGGCTGACCGACACGGCTTCAAGAAGCTGAGTGAAGCTTGCGCCGAGTTCATGGCTTGTCCCTGACATCCGCCTTCTCCTGTCCTTTCCTGCTCTGAGAAGAAGAAGCAAGGAAGGTAGCAGCCGTTCCAAAGAGGTGAAAAACAAAGATGTTTAGGTGATATACAAATGCAACACTGCGACATGACCTTTATTTGCACCAGCAAGATACCAGATTGTGTTCCTAAATACAGTATTAATTTGAGTAATTTGTTTGATTGTGGCTGGAAAGGGGTAGTGATGCTACAGGTTTACGGACTGGGAGTTACGGTGACACATCACACATGTGATTGAAAACCTTGCCTCAAAATCTGATTGAAAACCACATGTTCGAAGGGGTTTCTTGCATAAACGTTGTACTCCCTCCAATCTATATTAATTGATGTTGATTAGTATAAAATTGGGAGTATATTATTCCTATGGATGAAAAGTGTTCATCAAAATCCCATTTGCTTTTTTGTTCTTTGTTTGCTGGGGCGTGCTACGAGTCCACGGGCCAATAAAAGATTGGCTGGGTCACGGGCGGTTCGGTTGTATGACGCAACTCTATTTTTCTGCAACAAGACACTTTAAAACTTCATCAACCATCGAATTGGGTCTATTTGCCTTGAAGATATCATATAAGAAATCCAGAATATCTTCTTTGCGATGGTAATGCAAAAAAAAAATCTCAAATTGATGTTTGCAAAACCTCCGTTGCAACAGGACCAAGCATCTCCGGCCTCTTCCCTCTGCAACAAAACCCTTGTTGCAAAATTTGCAACAACATCTTTGGCCTCTTCGCTGTGTTCCTAGTTGCCCAAGATTTTTTGCAACAGATATCATGTTGCAGAAACTTCGCCACCGTGTCGTGCGCCGACTGTGGTTGTTGTCGGCGCCAAAGGTGGTGATAGGACACCGGTGAGGTTGACGGCGCTCTGTGCTAGTGTCGCGGATATCACACGATCCATCGATCCGGCCGGCGGGAAGGCGTTCGACGGCGGAGATCCCGCATGGAGGCGCCCAACGACGACAACCTGCAGGCGGTGGCACTCAATTGAGGCAAGGGCGGCAGAGCTCCGTGGTGGGGCAGTGCAAGGGTGGCTCCGGCGACGCCGAGCAGTAGGAGAGGAGGCGTGCAATGGGGCGGGCGACCTCGTCGGGGGTCATCGGAGACCGGTCGTCGTGGAACGCGATGGTGCGAGGCGCCTCTCCTTGGCTCGGCGGCAGTTGTGGATCAGGCGAGGCAGTGAGTAGACAGATGGGCTTGGCGGTCTGTAACACACACTGTGTTGAGCTTGTTTGTTTGCAACATGATCGATATTGAAAACACGTATGCGATAGGGAAGGGTGTTGTGCGCCACACAATCAAACACTGATCAGACAGTTGTGAAAACGGTTGATGCCTCGCCCGTGGCCATTCCTTTCCTTTGTTTGCTTAAGGCACATCCATGCATGTAACGGTTTTTTCTTAAAAAATACTATCAAATGCATCCGACAAAGTAGAACAGTGCACGATTCATTCATAGCCAATTAGTCTTTTCTCCTAAAACAACCTTCTCCCCAACCTTAGCCCACCACCACCCGCTCCTCCCCTCTTGGATGAAACTACTAAGTGCAACATTTGGTTGGAGCCATCAACTTTGGTATGCCTATGGCGACCCCTTCCTAAAAGCTTTATCTAAGACTAGCCTTTTGTTTTTATTCGATCACAAGATTCGAAAGTGAGGCGGATCCTTTTGGATGCTCTTGGGTTTTTGTTTTTATTTAATCTCGTTTTTTCTGCATCAACCCTGGGTTTGCTTGACATTGTTGAATAATCAATAATATATGACTCTGTGAATTAATTGATGTAGGAGCCGGTGGTTGATCCTCCTTTTAGAATTCTTTACCTATATTACATTTGGATTTGATTCTGACTAGCCGGGTTGGCTGTTTTCACCTCGCGAAATTAGTCTTTTTTGCGAAATGGCATAAGGCCATATATTAAGTATCACAAGTCCTTACAAACACATTTGTCTAGGAAAAGAAGATTACATCAAAATCCTTAGGGTTCTGAAATCTTCTTCTACCTGCATCCATCAGCGGCGCACTGTGAGCAAAGCTCGATTCCGCCTCTCGGCCTCCACCTTGGCGGAGTAAACTTATTTAAACCCAAGAGGTTGTAGAAGCAGACTTGTTGCGTGAAACACATCGAAGCAGGATATGATCGATCGTGTCTTCCTCCTGGTCACAGGTATAGCACGTAGAGGGCTGGTCCTGTAGGCCATGTTTCAGCCTTCGGCCTGAGGTCCATAACCTGTGCTGAAGAGCAAACCTCGTGAAGATTTTTCAGGACAGGGGTCCCCAACACTTCCAAACCGCACCAGCATAAGCTACAACCACACTACCATGGAAAAGTATCGGTAGGTCGACGCTATTGTGTAAATTCATTGTTTGTTCCACTTCCAGATTGCTTGATCATCATGCCCAACCAATAGATCCACCAATAATAGGGTCCCACCATTCCTTCAGTGGATAGCTCGCCTCTGATGTTAGACACCCATTGGTTCAAGTGTAGGCCATCACTGACTTGCGACGGTTGATCGTTTGAGATTTTATATGAGCAACCACAATTGGTGCGATCTCAGGACAGTAGCACCATCGAGCCATCGATCCTTCCAGAGGATGTGGTCGCCTTATCCCACGTGCCAACGCACTACAAGGTTGTTGAAAGTCCCTTGAACAAGCGGATCGGTGGCGAGGGGAAGTCCCTTCCATGGTCGTGTATCATCAGTGCGTTGCAGCCAAGCCCAGCGTAATCGCAACGCGTTTGTTCCTTCCTAAGATCAATGATGCCTAGGCCTCCAAGTTGCTTAGGGCGACACACGCTATACCATGAAACTAGGCACTTCCTCCATGTATCTCCTTTGCGGCCTCTCAAAAGAATGCTTTGCATCCTTATCCACACTCTCAGAGAGCCCACTTTGGCGCATCATCGACTAGCACGTGATGAGTAGGCCTCGCCCTGACAACCGTGTTTACTAAAACCAATCTGCCAACCCTTGTCACCAAACCTTTCTGCCAATTAGACAGGAAATTCAGAACCTCGTCAATAAATGGTTCCACTCCAAGCGAGTTAACTACTTGATAGATAGTTGAAGTCCATGATACTTGCAAGGAAAACATTCCATCTGGAAGGGCTATTTCGACTGTATGTATGTCCCTCTCCTCTCCACGAATCATAATAGCAGAAGATATCGCAAAGTTGACTCGAAGGCATGAAGTCATGCCAAAAATGTTGAGTTTCTCTAATGAAGCTCATTCGATATGGTAGGCCTCACGAAGAGAACCACGTCATCAGCATTAATCGACAGTCGCTGCAGAGGAGTGCATCCTTGCATTGCACTAATAGCTCCAAGATGTTGCACTTTTACTATCATTACGTGAGAACATCCATGGCAATTACGAATAGAAGTGGCGACAACAGGTCACCTTGACGCAACCCTCGAGTGTGCATGAACTTGGGCCACACAGTCATTGACGACAACTCAAGAGTTGTTGTCATGAGTAAAGTGGCTACCTAAGATCTCCAGACATTCAAGAAACCTTTCGCGCATAGAACTTCGAAGAGAAAGGGCCAAGGGACGGAGTCAAAGGCACACGAGATATCCAATTTGAGTAACACTCCTTTCACCTTGTTCTTGTGCAATTTTCTCACAACTGATTTGTCATTAATTGATCGACCACAAATGAAAGCTGATTGGTTGATCGGCACCAGTTCGGCCATGCGCAGAGACAATCTAGGAGCCATCAATTTAGTATAAAATTTGGGATGTCTGAAATTATCACGAATTGATATATGTCTAGGGTCCTGGCAAGATCAGCCATTGTTCTCAAAACCTATGTAAGAAAAATGATCACATCTTTAAGGGATCCGGCTTGCCTGCTCCCTCCCATGCTCCCATCCGTGCTCCCACTTCATCCAACGGCTGTCTTTTTTCCTTTTTCCTTTCTAATCTAATCATCTCCCCCTGATTTTAAAGGGGTGGGGCCGGGCTTTATTTTGTTCCAATCAACTCAAGCCACATACGCGGGAGCACGGATGGGCGCACGCACGGGGAGCAGGCAAGTCTCGTCCGTCTTTAAGGGCTGAATATATCATCATTTAGATTTACTTCCCGCATTGACTTCAAGAAACAAGTAGTATAAATCTTCAACGTGCTCAACATATTTCTGGATTAGGAAAACAGACAACATACGATTATTCCCTCTTTTTCTTGAATCACGATTATTCCCTCTTGATGTAGCTTAGTTTCCATAGACAAGAAAAAACAAATACTTCATTGCTCTGAATGAGTGTTTTCACTTGGCGCACAGAATTAGCTCAGTCTCTTGGATCATCTACAGCGGGTCCCCCTCTTATCCTCCCTATATGTATCAGAGGACAGCCCGGTCATTGTCCAAGGGAGACAAACAAGTGGCACAAGTTAGTTAGGAATTCATATGATTCAAATCGTGTAATTTTATGGGATGATGACCCTCCGCAGTTTATCCTAGCTGAACTTGCTAATGATGTAACCATGATTTGATTTGAATAAAGTGTGCCACAAGTTAAAAAAAAACTCCATTGCTCCCATGGTGTTTTTTTTTACTTCGTTGGAAACAGTTCATCACATTATTCAAGACAGTACAGAAACACTAGATAAACAGTACTGGATACGTTTTGACGTTATCAGACAGCAAGAAACCAGTCCACATTTTGTATTCACGACATGCCTCTGGGGTTTGGAGGCATAGGACCAGTCCAGGTCCCAGATTACAGCTGAACAACCTGACTCAAAGAATATAACTCGTTGATCTTAGACATCATGTTCTCGTCTACCTCCAGCCTAGTTGTGAGCTTCGGAAATGAATAAGAGGGCGCAACTGCAGGGGTTGATTCTTGGTCGCTTGACTTGTTTGATGTGCCCATGGAGGAGGAAGCAATCTCCTTCCCAAACAGCTGCGCCATGATACTGAGGCAAGGCTTCAAATCATCCTCACTCTGTGCTTTTGTTAACTTACCAAGCAGCTCGTTTGTTTTCGCGTTTCTCACTGTTTGCTGTTTTATGTTCAACTTCACAGGCTTCGTATGGTCATCTAGATTTTGGTCAGAGGAGTTGTCATCCTCGTAGGCACTGTTCCTCTCTTGCAATTTCTTCAGCTTCTGGTCCAAGACAGTGGCAATCCTCTCTTTAAAGCCAGCTGCATTTGCGCAATCAGATTTTAACCTCACCTTTGCCTCAGAGACCATTATTTCCATCATTTCTTCCGAGGAAGTTGCTTCAGTTTCATGTTCACCAGCAGAATCTTCTTTGAGATAGAACGTTTCCTCCAGCAATCCTATATTCTGTGTGTACCTATCATATGCTTCATTTTCAACATCAATATCTCCTTGCATATGTTCCTTTAGCTTCATAAACCTCCACTTGTTTATGCTTGCAATGTCCTACAACACAAGTACTGCAAGTTATTAACCACAAGAGTATAAAACTACTCTAAATAATCAAACAGGGTGGAACAGCCAAGAACCTTCTTGGCAAGGGACTTTCTTGTTCGGATTGAATTCAGAAAATGAAGGGGAAGCTTTTGTAGGGAAGACAGCCTCGACGAAGAACTACAAGAAATGACAAGCAAGCATTGGAAATAAGGACCCTTCTTGCATAACGATGAATTTTTACTAGTGGGGTTTCTGAAGATTACCCTGTTAAAGGTGAATTGGTAGATGGTTGGTCTGACAAAGGGATAGGAGCTGGTGGTGTCTTCTCTGGCAATGTGTTGTTCTGTTTGAGAACTGCAGTGATAAGTGGAGCAAGAAAAGATTAGTGCCATTTTTCCAAAATAAAGAGTTTAAAGATAAACTACTACTACCTCCGTTCCTAAATATATGACGTTTTGGCAGTTCAAATTTGAAAGTAATATATCTAATGCAGGTTCCACTATATACTAATGCAAGGCCAGATCAGTAATCTGAGAAAAGTGAGACTTCTATTATGATATTGATACCAAACGCCTTTCCTAGCAAGTTTGGGAGAGACCCAAACATAACCTCAGTTTCTGACCAAACGAATGGATACTTGGAAGTTGTCCATTGCCATCAAGTGTAAAATAACAAAACATCATCCCCGGGAAAAATGAATTAGCTAATAATGGCTAGCTAGCCTAGCTAAGATAGAGCGAGCTGACATGGCTACTGAACCACACAAATTGTGAACTATGACCATAAAACAAGGGAGGCTAAATAGTGAAGAAGCAGCTAGCCCAGCTAAGATACAGTCATACGCTGCATATTGGCTAAGCATCCGAATAGAACCTGAACTATGACCATCAAACAGGTGTGGCTGAATGACGAGAGAGGCTAGGGTGTGTTTGGTTTACAACCTATACTGATCACACCAAAAAATTAGCTTTCCCGTATGATTTGGCTGCCGTGTGGCCTGAGGCCAAAACTTTGGCTCGCCCATCGCGCCCTGGACGTCCCCGTGCTATTTTCGCCAATTGTTGGTGCACAGAGGGCACGGAAAAAGCTCGCGAAGAGCCAGCGGGTGTGAATACGTTTGGTGCTGTTAAAAAGGCAGGCAGATTATCCTGCTAAATTAAAGCTAACTGGATCCAAAGCGCCACGCGTTCACGCACATCTTACCTGATTAAATTGATTGGCTGTTTCCTCCTATAATTAACTGCAGATTCTTTGCATGAGACTCGCTCCATGCCATGCATGCCCAATTTTACTAACGCGTGTATTGGCTGCATGCTTCGCAGCTTCGGAGGTCTCCTCCCCTCTTAATTGATGTAATTTGTTTCCTACTTGCGCTTTCAATGTCGTGGACTTGGCCGGCTTGACCCTATAATCCTTTATGTGCCTCAGTTTTTAAAACCAAGCACTAATCAATCCAAGTTGCCAAACTTATGCTAACTCCAAATGGATGCCTAGCAATTCTGCCAAAATCTTGGTAGGTACAATGGCTATAATCTAAACAACTTACCAAATTTTTGGTTGGGCTGGTTGGGGCTCAAACCAAACACACCCGAAAACCAAAAGGAGGTCGCCATTGGGAAATTATTCCAGGCAGGCTGGGCTAAATTAGTGACAGTGCATATACTTGGAAAGCTGCTAACTGCTCATCATCCTCACCGCGTGGTGGATGTGGAAGACGTGCAACGCCAAACAGCCCACACTCACTTGTCTAACTCAGATCACCAGAGACGAGGCTTGTTCGCGGGCTCGCGCTGGAGCCACTGCTTTGGTTAACATGATCCCCGAGACGTAGCCATTTCCTCGCCTTGTGACCATTAGTGCTGCTCCCCTTGTCACATATGCTCAATGCTCATGTGCACGTGGAATATATGGTTGTCATGTATTGAACCTTTCTCCTATAATTAACTGCAGTTCTTTTGCATGAGACACTCCCCATTCCGTGCATGCCCAATTTTACCAACACGTGTATTGGCTGCATGCTTCGGAGGCCTCCTCCCCTTTTTTATTGATGTGATTTGTTTCCTACTTGCACTTTCATGCCGTGGACTTGGCCGGCTGACCCTGTAATCCTTTATGTGCCTCACTTTTTAAAACCAAGCACTAATCAACCCAAGTTGCCAAATTTATGCTAACTCCAAATGGGTGCCTAGCAATTTTGCCAAATCTTGGCAGGTACAATGGCTATAATCCAAAAAACAACTTACCAAATTTTTGGTTGGGCTGGTTGGGGCTCAAACCAAACACACCCGAAAACCAAAAGGAGGTCGTCTTTGGGAAATTATTCCAGGCAGGCTGGGCTAAATTAGTGACTGCGCATATACTTGGAAAGCAGCTAACTGCTCGTCATCCTCACCACGTGGTGGCTGTGGAACACGTGCAACGCCGAACAACCCACACTCACCTGTCAAACTCAGATCACCAGAGACGAGGCTTGTTCATGGGCTCGTGCTGGAGCCACTGCTTTGGTTAACATGATCCCCGTGACGTAGCCATTTCCTTGCCTTGTGACCATTAGTGCTGCTCCCCATGTCATATATGCGCAATGCTCATGTGCACGTGGAATATTTGGTTGTCATGTATTGAACCTTTCTCCTATAATTAACTGCAGTTGTTTTGTGTGAGACTCGCACCATGCCGTGCATGCCCAATTTTACCAACACGTGTATTGGCTGCATGCTTCGCAGCTTCGGAGGCCTCCTCCCCTCCTAATTGATGTGATTTGTTTCCTACTTGCGCTTTCAATGCCATGGACTTGGCCGGCTGGACCTGTATGTGCCTCACTTTATAAAACCAAACACTAATCAATCCAAGTTGCCAAACTTATGCGAACCGCAAATGGATGCCTAGCAATTTTGCCAAAATCTTGGCAGGTACAATGGCTATAATCCAAACAACTTACCAAATTTTGGTTAGGCTAGTTGGGACTCAAACCAAACACACCCGAAAACCAAAAGGAGATCGCCTTTGGGAAATTATTGCAGGCACGCTGGGCTAAATTAGTGACGGTGCATATACTTGGAAAGCAGCTAACTGCTCATCAACCTCATCGTGTGGTGGCTGTGGAAGACGTGCAACGCCGAACAACCCACACTCACCTGTCTAACTCAGATCACCAGAGACGAGGCTTGTTCGTGGGCTCGCTGGAGTCACTGCTTTGGTTAAAATAATCCTCGAGACGCAGCCATTTCCTCGCCTTGTGGCCGTTAGGGCTGCTCCCCGTGTCACATATACTCAATGCTCATGTGCATGTGGCATATTTGCTTATGTATTGAACCTTTCTCTCCCCCCACCCCAACCCCCTCAGGCCTTGTTCGCTTACACCCCTCCACAAGAGGATTGGAGGGGATTTGGGGGGGTTTTGACTTGTAGGGGATCAAATCCTCCTCAATCCCTGCCAAACCCCCTTCAAATCCCTTTCAACCGAACACAGCCTCAATGAAATGGTATGCAAATCTTTGTGTATTCACGAAAAAAACTGTTCCGGTGTGGCTAACAACAAAAAATGTAATTTATCGTTGAAGATAAAATCTATTATCAGCACCAGCGTTAGTGGCATTATTAGGCATACCATGAATGTGGCAAGGGTTCTGAGCTTTGTAGCAGCAGCTCTTGCAACACTGGAACGGGCACCTGAAAAGCCAACCAATGCACAAATTTCATGAACCCAGACGGATACAGAGATAAGCGCCAGCGCGAGAAACAAATCCTGCCTAAGAAGCTTGAGAAGTCCTGGTCCCCTTACCGGGAGCGGGCGACGTTGCCGCACTGGATGCACTTGGGCTTGTTGAGGCCGCGGAGGTTGGGCTTGGGCATGTCGAATCCGGCGACGGGGGGCGGCTTCTGCGGCGTTCCATTGCCATTGGATACCACGGGGGAAGGGGCCGGAGGAGCGGAGGAATCGCTCGCAGCCTTGCCGCTGGAGGCCGGGGACGATGCGGCCATCGAAACCTGGATCGCGCGACGGTAAGGTCCGCGTAGGCGGTGGAAGGCGTCGGTTCCGTCGAGGGGTCAGCGGCGTCTCCGGCGAGATGTCGCTGGTGGAACCGGGCTCAAATTAGATGCGGGTCGCGGCTAGGGTTTCAGCTGATGGGGATTTTGCGAATTTTGCGAAACGGCCTTTCGACTATTGTGGTATCGCAAAACTACTCACTCACCCGTTCAAATAAAAAGAAACTTACTGAAAAACTAATAATCCTTTGTTTAAAAAACTCTCAATCTATTTATCTTCTAACATGGCAGCACAGCGAACAGTGAAAATAATAAAAATTACATCTATACATGTAGACCACCTAGCAATGACTACAAGTACTGAAGCTAGTCAAAGGCACACCGCTCCCTCGCTGGAACCAGACAATAGACAGTCGGTAAGTCGTCGTGCTAAGACTTCATAGGATCAGCGCACCAGAACAGCAACCGCCGCAGTTAAAGAATAACGTACATCGGAAGGATCCAACCTGAAGACACACGAACGTAGATGAACTAAGACTAGATCCGAGCAAATCCACCAAGGACATATCCACCTGAGACACACCTCCACACGCCCACCGATGATGCAGAACACATCACAGGGACGGGGCAAGGCGGAAAAGAACATTATTCCATCTTCAAAGAGCAATCGTTGTCTCGTCTTCCTGAGCAGGACACAAACCCTAACCAAACTTGAAAAAACATCTAAAAGTGAAGCGAATATATTCTTGAAGTTCCTTAGGCCAGACTTATAAGGTTTATGACAGCTAAATGGAATTCACATGTGAAACTTGATAAAAGAATACCAGTAGATTTTGGTTGACACTTGAGAAGCTCAAAAACCGCCTCTAAAGTGTGGGGTGTGAATGCTAGACGCGATACTCTATTCGACAAAATAAAGATTTGATGGATGAATTAGAAGATCTTGAGTTGTTGGAAGGGATTCATGTTTTGTCTGGTGACCAAATTGCTAAAAAAATAGTGGGAGTGTTGAATGTATGGGGAATATTGTTATAACAGATTTAGCGAAAAATAGCTCCTACAAGAAGGATGACAACACTGAGTACTTTCACCAGAGAGGAAATGGGAGAAGAAAACATACCTTGTATACTCAATCCATTGTTGATTAACCGGAGCATGCAACTCCTTTTACAAAGAACTCTTCAGCCATGTGGAAGGAAATCACATGGCCTTGATAATGGTATGGAGAGACTATCTGTTAATGAAGTGGTCGATTTGGAGATCTAAGAATGAAATTGACAAAATGGAAACAAATAGAGCTACTAGGGCCATTGATGTTGAAATAACTCATAAATACGTACCAATCCGCTTCAAGTGTTGTACAAAATTGTGGCTATGGCCTAAGGTAGGCACCCTCGGTGTGGATTTTGTTGCGGAGAAACTAATGTCCCTTTGCCAGTCTGCTTTTATAAAGGAAAGAAACATTATGACAGGGGTCTTGACTTTACTTTAGATACTTCGTGAGTCTACAAAGAAAGATCATTACTGGGTGAGTGTCTATTGGCACCAAGGTCATCGTCAATCACGTAGCTAGATCAGCTCGAAAGGTCGTTGTCATGGTATCTTCGGACCTATCAGCTAGCCATTGAATTCATTGGCGGTGTGATGAAGCAACTGTGGGTATTGGAGACCGGGCCACTACCACAGATCAAGTTGTCCCCTCCGACTCCGCCCGGCAATGTTGGGGCATTGCTCGAGGGAAAGGGCGGGGCGTATAACGCTTCATATCCCGAGGGAAGTCCTTCCCGCGCACAAGATGTTGTTGGCGGCACGGTCGTCTATGTTCAAGGCAGAGCTCTATGGGCCCACAAGGGAGAATGAGTCTGGTCACGTGACGTGGAGGATGTGCAGTCGTCTGTCTTCAGGATCTTCCTCTACTTTATTTACATCGACACACTACCGATATTGATAGAGATGATACATTGGGGATGTTACGACATCTCATAGTCGAACCGAATTGGGCGTTGTACACAAGCTCAAGGGGTTATGCTACAGTCTTAAGTGAAAATTGGCATTTGCACACAGTGATAACCACATTGCTTATGCTCGACCAACACCACATTTTACAAGCTTAAGAAGGCCCACAACCAATTTTTTGTTAACTAATATTACCTCCGTTCAAACGTAGTAAATAGTAACTAGTAAGTTTTGTGACAATCTGGAATCTCACAAGCCCATGGTTTGGCAAGAGGGAACAGACTTTGTTTCCACACATTTACATGTGACTTGCTATTAAATGTGTATCTTTATCACCTGAACATTGATCAAGACAACCATCCAATATAAGTTAATTGGAATTTGAGCCAATAGAAAAGTAAATATAGTTATTTGTACAGAACTTTATTATTTATGTATAATTATTTTTGTCAAATCACAATCATAGCTAACATATATGGTAAATTTAAATTGTATTTTGTGTTCAAATATTACAATGCTCGTCTAATAGGAGTAACACGCAGTGGTCTTGCCGTGCTCGTCAAAGAGGAACTCAATTGGCCCGAAGCGCATGTAGTCGATGTAAGGTGGTGGCATAATGTTGAAGCGCCACCCCCAACTGTCAATCGTTAGCTCGAAAGAGCCGAAGGTGAAGGTCTGGCTCGGCGTGAACTCGTCGGCCTCATCTGGATCTCTGCCCGGATTAGATATCCGACCAGCATCGCCCCTACTTAGTGTGCCAACTGACGGTGCAGAAAACCATCAGATCTCTCGATAGGGTGCCAATGTGATCACAAGTACCGGGGCGGAGCCCGCACACACAAGTTACCCAGGTTTGGGCCTCCGGAGAGTAATACCCTACATCATGCTTCTTCTTGTTATTCATGGTGGAGGGATACCTCGTGCGAGGGAATACAATGGTGGAGGTGAGATTGCTATCGAGAGTTGGTCTATTTGAGAAAAGATGGATATGAGAGTCCTCTTGTCTCCTCCTATATACACAGTGGAGGCTAGGGTTTTACAGAGGAAGAGATGCGATCTAGGCCGTTGTCACCCTTGACTTTGGAGGTAAGAGGGTCGTCAGGCGTCTATCTCCTTCTTAGGGCCCCCTCTTATCGCCGAGCCTTGCAGGCCCCCTAGCAGGCCTTCTGCCGGGCTCCCCTCGGTGAGCCACCCCCGGTGTTTGACACCGTCACCGCACCTTCAAAATCATGTTCGGATCAAATCATATTAAATGTGAGAAAAATAAGTAACTACAAAATCACATATATATGTTCTTGGATTATTTTTGTGACACTTACATGAATATGGTGTATATGTCCATTGGGGTACAATTAAATATCTTGCTAGAAATCTCTATAGTGTATGGTACAAGAAATGTCAATATATGTTTTTATCTATGCAAATATAAATTCTGGAGTATAACATATGTTTTGAGGAGCTTGTTACTAAATCACAACATACTTCTTTCACTTTCAAATGTGTCTTATACATACTACAATGAGTTTAATAGTTTGTTGTCGTCTGTCTTTTTTATACATAATGCTAAAAGAGCACTGTAACTCGCAAGGCTCTCACTGGAGAGAGGGCGGGCAGTGTAACTAAATTAGCCACTATCAAGTAGATTGATTTGTTTCTATGTGGTGCACAATATTGCTTTATGATGTGGGAATGGTACATCAGATTGAGTCCATTGTTTACTCTCTACGTATTCACCTTTTAATATATCTTAATCATAAAAATTATGTCATAACAGTGTAATCATTAATATACCCACGACCATGACCAGTTGTCCTCCTGTTGTTGAGAAAGATGGAAACTGCGGGTTCTCTCCCGGGGGATAAGGAGATGGCAGAAGGTGCGGACGTTCATGACATGAGGCCAACTCCAGCGCGCGACCCCATCCTGTCCGGGTGCGTCCATTTGGGGTAGAACGGACGAATAGCGCGGCCCAACGCGCGGCCCCAAACGGACAAATGTTCGGAATTCGTCCGTTTTCGACCCATTCCCGGTCCAAACTTGCGCCGAGTTTGGGGTGAAACGGATATCGCGCGGACGGGCTCGACGCACGCCCTTGTTCCCCCGTGGCCCGCCTGTCAGGGACACTAGCAGTCCATTCGCTTCCAACGCCTCCACCTGCTCTTCCCCGCCCCACCCGGCCGCCGGCGCCGCCACTATTCTCCGGCTGCCTCCTCACTGCTCACCCCCCCGGCCATCCATACCAAACCACGTCTCGACATGGCCGCCACCACGCCCGCGCTTTTGTAGGAGTTTTGGCCGTCGCTTGGAGGAGATTTGGGAGGTGATGACTGCTTGTGTGATCGTGCACAACATGGTCATCGAGGACGAGCGTGATGACAGGATCTTCGACCAAGGATTTGATTTTTAAGGTGAAAATGTGTTGGGAACGTAGCAGAAATTCAAAATTTTCCTACGTGTCACCAAGATCAATTTAGGAGATGCTAGCAACGAGAGGGGAGGAGTGCATCTACATACCCTTGTAGATCGCGAGCGGAAGCGTTCAAGAGAACGGGGTTGATGGAGTCGTACTCGTCGTGATCCAAATCACCAATGATCCTAGCGCCGAATGGACGGCACCTCCGTGTTCAACACACGTACGGAGCGGGGACGTCTCCTCCTTCTTGATCCAGCAAGGGGGGAGGAGAAGTTGATGGAGATCCAGCAGCACGACGGCGTGGTGGTGGAAGTAGCGGGATCCCGGCAGGGCTTCGCCAAGCGCAAGCGGGGAGGAAGAGGTGTCACGGGAGGGAGGGAGGCGCCAGGGTTTGGGGTGCTGCTCCCATGCGCCTCCCCACTATATATAGGGGTGGAGGGGGCTGGTTTCTTGCCCTCCAAGTCCATTGGGGCGTTGGCAAAGGTGGGGGAAAGAAATCCCATCATTTCCCTTCCCCACCGATTGTTATCCCCCTTTTTTAGGGATCTTGATCTTATCCCTTCGGGATATGATCTTATTCCTTCTAAGGTGGGATCTTGGTGCGCCTTGACCAGGGGTGTGGGGCCTTGCCCCCACTACCCACGTTCATGTGGGTCCCCCCATGCAGGTGGGCCCCACTTCGGAACCTTCTAGAACCTTCCCGGTACAATACCGAAAAATCCCGAACATTTTCCGGTGGCCAAAATAGGACTTCCCATATATAAATCTTTACCTCCGGACCATTCCGGAACTCCTCGTGACGTCCGGGATCTCATCCGGGACTCCGAACGACTTTCAGATTTCCGCATACTAATATCTCTACAACCCTAGCGTCACCGAACCTTAAGTGTGTAGACCCTACGGGTTCGGGAGACATGCAGACATGACCGAGACGACTCTCCGGTCAATAACCAACAACGGGATCTGGATACCCATGTTGGCTCCCACATGTTCCACGATGATCTCATCGGATGAACCACGATGTCGAGGATTCAATCAATCCCGTATACAATTCCCTTTGTCAATCGGTACGTTACTTGCCCGAGATTCGATCGTCGGTATCCCAATACCTTGTTCAATCTCGTTACCGGCAAGTCACTTTACTCGTACCGTAATGCATGATCCCGTGACCAAACACTTGGTCACATTGAGCTCATTATGATGATGCATTACCGAGTGGGCCCAGAGATACGTCTCCGTCATACGGAGTGACAAATCCCAGTCTCGATTCGTGCCAACCCAACAGACACTTTCGGAGATACCTGTAGTGCACCTTTATAGCCACCCAGTTACGTTGTGACGTTTGGTACACCCAAAGCATTCCTACGGTATCCGGGAGTTGCACAATCTCATGGTCTAAGGAAATGATACTTGACATTAGAAAAGCTCTAGCAAACGAACTACACGATCTTGTGCTATGCTTAGGATTGGGTCTTGTCCATCACATCATTCTCCTAATGATGTGATCCCGTTATCAATGACATCCAATGTCCATGGTCAGGAAACCATAACCATCTATTGATCAACGAGCTAGTCAACTAGAGGCTTACTAGGGACATGTTGTGGTCTATGTATTCACACATGTATTACGGTTTCCAGTTAATACAATTATAGCATGAACAACAGACAATTATCATGAACAAGGAAATACAATAATAACCATTTTATTATTGCCTCTAGGGCATATTTCCAACAGTCTCCCACTTGCACTAGAGTCAATAATCTAGTTCACATCACCATGTGATTAACACTCAAAGTTCACATCGCCATGTGACTAATACCCAAGAGTTTACTAGGTCAATAGTCTAGTTCACATCACCATGTGATTAACACTCAATGAGTTCTAGGGTTTGATCATGTTATGCTTACGAGAGAGGTTTTAGTCAACGGGTCTGCAACATTCAGATCCGTGTGTGCTTTACAAATCTCTATGTCATCTTGTAGATGCAACTACCACGCGCTACTTGGAGCTATTCCAAATAATTGCTCTACTATACGAATCCGGTTCACTACTCAGAGTCATCCGGATTAGTGTCAAAGTTTGCATCAACGTAACCCTTTACGACGAACCCCCTTTCCACCTCCATAATCGAGAAAATTCCTTAGTCCACTAGATACTAAGGATAAGTTCGACCGTTGTCATGTGATCCCTTCCTGGATCACTATTGTACCCCTTGACTAACTCATGGCAAGGCACACTTCGGGTGCGGTACACAGCATAGCATATTGTAGATCCTACGTCTAAAGCATAGGGGACGACCTTCGTCCTTTCTCTTTCTTCTGCCGTGGTCAGGTCTTGAGTCTTACTCAATAGTCACACCTTGTAACACAGCCAAGAACTCCTTCTTTGCTGATCTATTTTGAACTCCTTCAAAATCTTGTCACGGTATGTATTCATTTGAAAGTACTATTAAGCGTTTTTTATCTATCCTTATAGATTGATGCTCAATGTTCAAGTAGCTTAATCCAGGTTTTCCATTAAAAACACTTTTCAAATAACCCTGGATGCTTTCCAGAAATTCTACATCATTTCTGATCAACAATATGTTAACAACATATACTCATCAAAAATTCTATAGTGCTCCCACTCACTTCTTTGGAAATACAAGTTTCTCATGAACTTTGTATAAACCCAAAATCTTTGATCATCTCATCAAAGCGTTCATTCCAACTCCGAGATGCTTACTCCAGTCCTTAGAAGGATTGCTGGAGCTTTGCATACTTGTTAGCATCTTTCAGGATTGACAAAACCTTCTGGTTGTATCACATACAACCTTTCCTCAAGAAAATCGTCGAGGAAACAATGTTTTGACATCCTATCTGCAAGATTTCATAAATAATGCAGTAACTGCTAATATAATTCTAACAGACTCTTAGCATCGCTACGAGTGAGAAAGTCTCATCGCAGTCAACTCCTTTAACTTGCCGGAAAACATCTTAACGACAAGTCGAGCTTTCTTAATGGTGACACTTACCATCATTGTCTGTCTTCCCTTTAAAATCCATCTGTACCCAACAGCCTTACGACCATCAAGTAGTTCTTTCAAAGTCTATACTTTGTTTTCATACATGGATCCTCTCGGATTTTATGGCCTCGAGCCATTCGTCGGAATCCGGGCCCACCATCGCTTCTCCATAGCTCGTAGGTTCATTGTTGTCTAGCAACATGACTTCCAAGACAGGATTATGTACCACTCTGAAGTAGTACGCATCCTTGTCATCCTATGAGGTTTGGTAGTGACTTGATCTGAAGTTTCATGATCACTATCATAAGCTTCCACTTCAATTGGTGTAGGTGCCATAGGAACAACTTCCTGTGCCCTGCTACACATTAGTTGAAGTGACGGTTCAATGACCTCATCAAGTATCCACCATCCTCCCACTCAATTCTTTCGAGAGAAACTTTTCCTCGAGAAAGGACCCGTTTCTAGAAACAATCACTTTTGCTTCCAGATCTGAAATAGGAGGTATACCCAACTGTTTTGGGTATTCTATGAAGATGCATTTATCCGCTTTGGGTTCGAGCTTATCAGCCTGAAACTTTTTCACATAAGCGTCGCAGCCCCAAACTTTTAAGAGACGACAGCTTAGGTTTCTCTAAACCATAGTTCATACGGTGTCGTCTCAACGGAATTGCGTGGTGCCCTATTTAAAGTGAATGCGGTTGTCTCTAATGCCTAACCCATAAACGATAGTTGTAATTCGATAAGAGACATCATGGTATGCACCATATCCAATAGGGTGCAGTTATGATGTTCGGACACACCATCACAATATGGTGTTCCAGGCGGTATTAGTCGTGAAACAATTTCCACAATTTCTTAATTGTGTGCCAAACTCGTAACTCAGATATTCATCTCTATGATCATATCACAGACATTTTATCCTCTTGTCACGACGATCTTCAACTTCACTCTGAAATTACTTGAACCTTTCAATAATTCAGACTTGTGTTTCATCAAGTAAATATTCTCAACATCTACTCAAATCATCTGCGAAGTAAGAACATAACGATATCCACTGCGTGCCTCAGCACTCATTGGACTGCACACATCAAATGTATTACTTCCAACAAGTTGCTCTCTTGTTCCATCTTACTGAAAACGAGGCCTTTCAGTCATCTTGCCCATGTGGTATGATTTGCATGTCTCAAGTGATTCAAAATCAAGTGAGTCCAAATGATCCATCTGCATGGACTTTCTTCATGCATATATACTAATAGACATGTTCGCATGTCTCAATCTTTTCAAAAACGAGTGAGTCCAAAGATCCATCAACATGGAGCTTCTTCATGCGTTTTATACCAATATGACTCAAGTGGAAGTGCCACAAGTATGTGGTACTATCATTACTATCTTATATCTTTTGGCATGAACATGTGTATCACTACGATCGAGATTCAATAAACCATTCATTTTAGGTGCAAGACCATTGAAGGTATTATTCAAATAGACAGAGTAACCATTATTCTCCTTTAATGAATAATCATATTGCTATAAACATAATCCAATCATGTCTATGCTCAACGCAAACACCAAATAACAATTATTCAGGTTTAACCCCAATCTCGATGGTAGATGGAGCATGCGATGCTTGATCACATCAACCTTGGAAACACTTCCAACACATATCGTCATCTCACCTTTAGCTAGTCTCCGTTTATTCCGCAGCTTTTATTTCGAGTTACTAACACTTAGCAACCGAACCGGTATCTAATACCCTGGTGCTACTAGGAGTACTAGTAAAGTACACATTAATATAATGTATATCCAATATACTTCTGTCGACCTTGTCAGCCTTCTCATCTACGAAGTATCTAGGGTAGTCCTGCTTCAGTGACCGTTCCCCTCATTTCAGAAGCACTTAGTCTCGGGTTTGGGTTCAACCTTGGGTTTCTTCACTAGAGCAGCAACTGATTTGCCGTTTCATGAAGTATCCCTTCTTGCCCTTGCCCTTCTAGAAACTAGTGGTTTTACTAACCATCAACAATTGATGCTCCTACTTGATTTCTACTTTCGCGGTGTCAAACATCGCGAGTTGCTCAAGGATCATCATGTCTATCCCTGATATGTTATAGTTCATCACGAAGCTCTAATAGCTTGGTGGCAGTGACTATGGAGAACCATCACTATCTCATCTGGAAGATTAACTCCCACTCGATTCAAGTGATTGTAGTACTCAGACAATCTGAGCACATGCTCAACGATTGAGCTTTTCTCCCTTAGTTTGCAGGCTTAAGAAACTTGTCAGAGGTCTCATACCTCTTGACGTGGGCATTAGTCTGAAATCCCAATTTCAGTCTTTGGAACATCTCATATGTTCTGCGACGTTTCAAAACCGTCTTTGGTGCCACAATTTTAAACCGTTAGCATCACACACTGAACTATCACGTAGTCATCAAAACGTGTATGTCAGATGTTTCGCAACATCTACAGACGACGCTCGAGGTTCAGCACACCGAGCGGTGCATTAAGGACATAAGCCTTCTGTGCAGCAATGAGGACAATCCTCAGTTTATGGACCCAGTCCGCATAATTGCTACTATCAACTTTCAACTAAATTTTCTCTAGGAACATATCTTAGTAGAACTAAAGCGTAAGCTACGGCATTATTTGCAAACACCTTTTGACTATGTTCATGATAATTAAGTTCATCTGATTATTTAATGAACTCCCACTTAGATAGACATCCCTCTAGTCATCTAAGTGATACATGATCCGAATCGACTAGGCCGTGTCCGATCATCACGTGAGACGGACTAGTCATCATCAGTGAAGATCTCCATGTTGATCGTGTCTACTATACGACTCATGTTCGACCTTTCGGTCTCTTGTGTTCCGAGGCCATGTATGTACATGCTAGGCTCGTCAAGTCAACCTAAGTGTTTTGCTTGTGTCCCGAGGCCATGTCTGTACATGCTAGGCTCGTCAACACCCGTTGTATGCGAACGTTAGAATCTATCACACCCGATCATCACGTGGTGCTTCGAAACAACGAACCTTCGCAATGGTGCACAGTTAGGGGGAACACATCTCTTGAAATTTTAGTGAGGGATCATCTTATTTATGCTACCGTCGTTCTAAGCAAATAAGATGTAAACATGACAAACATCACATGCAAATCATAAAGTGACATGATATGGCCAATATCATCTTGCGCCTTTTGATCTCCATCTTCGAGGCGCGGCATGATCACCTTCGTCACCAGCATGACACCATGATCTCCATCATCGTGTCTTCATGAAGTTGTCTCGCCAACTATTACTTCTACTACTATGGCTAACGGTTAGCAATAAAGTAAATTAATTACATGGCGTTTTTCATTGACACGCAGGTCATACAATAAATTAAGACAACTCCTATGGCTCCTGCCGGTTGTCATACTCATCGACATGCAAGTCGTGATTCCTATTACAAGAACATGATCAATCTCATACATCACATATATAATTCATCACATCCTTTTGGCCATATCACATCACATAGCATACCCTGCAAAAACAAGTTAGATGTCCTCTAATTGTTGTTGCATGTTTTACGTGGCTGCTATGGGTTTCTAGCAAGAACGTTTCTTACCTACGCAAAAGCCACAACGGTGATATGCCAATTGCTATTTACCCTTCATAAGACCCTCTTCATCGAATCCGATCCGACTAAAGTGGGAGAGACAGACACCCGCTAGCCACCTTATGCATCAAGTGCATGTCAATCGGTGGAACCTGTCTCACGTAAGAGTACGTGTAAGGTCGGTCCGGGCCGCTTCATCCCACAATGCCGCCGAATCAAGATAAGACTACTTACGGTAAGCAAATTGAACAAATCATCGCCCACAACTAATTTGTGTTCTACTCGTGCATAGAATCTACGCATAGACCTGGCTCATGATGCCACTGTTGGGAACGTAGCAGAAATTCAAAATTTTCCTACGTGTCACCAAGATCAATTTAGGAGATGCTAGCAACGAGAGGGGAGGAGTGCATCTACATACCCTTGTAGATCGCGGGCGGAAGCGTTCAAGAGAACGGGGTTGATGCAGTCGTACTCGTCGTGATCCAAATCACCGATGATCCTAGCGCCGAACGGACGGCACCTCCGTGTTCAACACACGGACGGAGCGGGGACGTCTCCTCCTTCTTGATCCATCAAGGGGGGAGGAGAAGTTGATGGAGATCCAGCAGCATGACGGCGTGGTGGTGGAAGTAGTGGGATCCCGGCAGGGCTTCGCCAAGCGCAAGCGGGGAGGAAGAGGTGTCACGGGAGGGAGGGAGGCGCCAGGGTTTGGGGTGCTGCTCCCATGAGCCTCCCCACTATATATAGGGGTGGAGGGGGCTGGTTTCTTGCCCTCCAAGTCCATTGGGGCGTTGGCAAAGGTGGGGGAAAGAAATCCCATCATTTCCCTTCCCCACCGATTGTTATCCCCCTTTTTTAGGGATCTTGATCTTATCCCTTCGGGATATGATCTTATTCCTTCTAAGGTGGGATCTTGGTGCGCCTTGACCAGGGGTGTGGGACCTTGCCCCCACTACCCACATTCATGTGGGTCCCCCCATGCAGGTGGGCCCCACTTCGGAACCTTCTAGAACCTTCCCCGTACAATACCGAAAAATCCCGAACATTTTCCGGTGGCCAAAATAGGACTTCCCATATATAAATCCTTACCTCCGGACCATTCCGGAACTCCTCGTGACGTCCGGGATCTCATCCGGGACTCCAAACGACTTTAGGATTTCCGCATACTAATATCTCTACAACCCTAGCGTCACCGAACCTTAAGTGTGTAGACCCTACGGGTTCGGGAGACATGCAGACATGACCGAGACGACTCTCCGGTCAATAACCAACAGCGGGATCTGGATACCCATGTTGGCTCCCACATGTTCCATGATGATCTCATCGGATGAACCACGATGTCGAGGATTCAATCAATCCCGTATACAATTCCCTTTGTCAATCGGTACGTTACTTGCCCGAGATTCGATCGTCGGTATCCCAATACCTTGTTCAATCTCGTTACCGACAAGTCACTTTACTCGTACCGTAATGCATGATCCCGTGACCAAACACTTGGTCACATTGAGCTCATTATGATGATGCATTACCGAGTGGGCCCAGAGATACCTCTCCGTCATACGGAGTGACAAATCCCAGTCCCGATTCGTGCCAACCCAACAGACACTTTCGGAGATACCTGTAGTGCACCTTTATAGCCACCCAGTTACATTGTGACGTTTGGTACACCCAAAGCATTCCTACGGTATCCGGGAGTTGCACAATCTCATGGTCTAAGGAAATGATACTTGACATTAGAAAAGCTCTAGCAAACGAACTACACGATCTTGTGCTATGCTTAGGATTGGGTCTTGTCCATCACATCATTCTCCTAATGATGTGATCCCGTTATCAATGACATCCAATGTCCATGGTCAGGAAACCATAACCATCTATTGATCAACGAGCTAGTCAACTAGAGGCTTACTAGGGACATGTTGTGGTCTATGTATTCACACATGTATTACGGTTTCCAGTTAATACAATTATAGCATGAACAACAGACAATTATCATGAACAAGGAAATACAATAATAACCATTTTATTATTGCCTCTAGGGCATATTTCCAACAAAATGTTGAGCCCCTGCACCAAGAACCGGCCACGTTTGAACAGTTTGCCCAATTTCATCGCGAACTGCGTGATTGGCACACTCATTTGGATCTTCAAAATGACTTGGTTGAGCACGTGTGAACTCACATTGGCAACCAATAGATGTATTGGTTCGTTATGTTCATTCAAGACAATTTCGATTTGGTTGTAAAACTATTTTATTAGAGACAATTTCGATTGGGTTGTAAAACTATTTTTATTTTCAGACAATTAATATTTGGATGTGCAAACTTGTTTTGAATATTGAAATATGAATATATGGGCATTTTTTGCCGTGGCGAACAGGATGGGGCCAAAGGATGCGTCCGCGCGCTGGGCGCACGGCCACCGCATCCCAGGATAGGCCCGGACACGACCCCATTGCCCTACCCAAACGGACAGAATCCGGACAAAACGGACGTCCGTTTGGGGTCGTGCACTGGAGTTGGCTGATGTACTTGAGCCAAGTAGAGTTGGTACAGGATTTGGCCAGCATTCGTCACGCAAGAGTAGTCAGAGGAAGCATGCCAACGATCTCTAGCGTGATGGAGCAGAGGGAGGCACCCTCCGGCCACCTGTCGCACCAGAAATAGGTGTGTTGAATATGTCCCTTTCTTCAATCTCTAGAAAATTGCCGGGCGATAGCCAAGGCCGATCAGCAGCTGCATGTAGTCTCCATGGCGATGGTAGTCTAAGATCCCTCCTCCTGATTGTGAGATCGATAATGCCGAGACCGTCGTTGGTTTTAGGCCGGTAAATTGCCTTCCAATTGATCAAGCAATGACCCCCAGCGATGGCTTCAATCCCTTCGCATAAGAAGGCTCTCTGAATTTTGCCGATGGTTTGAAAACCCAAGCTGATGGATCAAGCGACATCAAGGAGAAAATGCTATCAGAACTACTTGAACAAGAATAGTACGATCAAACCGTGAGAGAAAGCATGTTCTCCATGCAGCTAATTAGTTGTTTTCAATGCTAGTTTGTGTGTATCGTGAGAGAACGCCGTACCCTGCCTAGGGCGACGACTTCGTATTATATAGAGTCGGGGTGCAACTCCCGCATAGCGTACAAGAATTGGGTACATCCTTAGGATCCTAACTTGAGGTCCAAGAGATAGACTAGAGAGATAGTTACAATAGATAAGAGAAGATCACAACAACCCTAGTCTATAGCTTCGGGTGGACTCCTGGCCTGGCCGAACTCCATACATGATAGCCCAATCATGTCGTGGTGGATACCTTGCTTAACACCCTCCCTTAATCACAGCTTTATTAAGTTGAGATTACGATTGAATTCTTCAAAGCTTCTTGTGGGCAATGCTTTTGTAAAGCCATCTGCAACTTGGTCTTGTGAATGCACAAATCGAATTTCCAATTGTCTGTTGGCAACTCTTTCTCTGACAAAGTGAAAATCTATCTCAATGTGTTTTGTCCTTACATGAAACACTGGATTATCGGATAGATAAGTGGCACCTAAGTTGTCACACCATAGGCATGGAATTCTGGTATGCTTCACACCAAGTTCTCTTAACATGGACTGAACCCAGATAATTTCTGTTGTAGCATTTGCTAATGCTTTATACTCTGCTTGAGTGCTTGACCTGGATACAGTAGCCTGTTTCTTAGCACACCATGATATCAAATTTGGTCCAAAGAACACTGCAAATCCACCGGTGGATCGTCTATCATCCACACATCCTGCCCAATCTATCGTGGGAGTAAGTCTGACAGTGGAATAGGGGTACGAAGGAAGAGGCAAGATCCTAGCTACGATGAGGTTGTGCACGCAAGATTTACGAGTTCAGGCCCTTCTCAGAGGAAGTAAAAGCCCTACGTCTCGGTGCCCTGAGGCGGTCGACTGGATTATGCGTGAAGTTACAGGGGGTGCGAACCGTTGTGCCAGTGGAGGGGGTGGCTTATATAGAGTGCGCCAGGACCCCAGCCAGCCCATGTTACAAGAAGTTCAATGTACATTAAGATGGAACGTTACTGGTAACGCCAGCAATAAAGACATATAAATGATCATTAAGACTACAGAGTGAACGCCTGACCGTTGCCATCCTGAGTGACTTTAGATCTTTTGTACTCCGAGTGGTTTCTGGTATGGTCGAATGATTATATCCTGGTCGAATGGAATTGGGTTATCCGAGTGGAAACGTTGGTCGAGTGGGTTGCACTCTGAGGTGGTTTGAGTCGGTAGATGTTGCTGTTCTTTGAATGTCTTTGACTGTAGGGAGTGTCCTTGGGAAGGGTGTCTAGGTCAGGCCTATTACCCCTACCCCAGGTACATGTCATCGTCATTAGCCCCCGAATGGATCAGGGTCCGAGTGGAGAAGAGGTTGAAGATGACCCCGACCCGATTTTTATGCTTCAGAGGCATTTTACCTGGGCCGATGAAACACATTGAAACTTCAACTTCGTTTTCCGTCACCTTGATCCATTCAGTGTGGGTCGAGTGAACTTATGCTAATATCCTTCGAGTGTTGGAGCGGTATAAAATCTTTGGCGCGATTGGTTGTGCTGCCGTTCCCGGATCTCACGGGATTCAAAATTTGGAGAAGCGCGCGGGACGGAGAGCACCGCAGTAAACGGAACGGATTAGGCAGGGGCGCCTCGATTCTCGCGCCGACTTTGTTGCCACGTACCGAGCGTGCGACTGTTGCGGGATTTGACAGGATCACTTGGGCCCACGCGTCAGCTACTCGGAAGTGAGCCCATAAAAGGCGTTGAGGCCGATGTGATTGCACAATGTCCCTTATTCCCCTTCTTCCTCCTCCGCTTCTCCACCGTTCTCCCCTTTGTTCTCGACACCACCGCCCCGCCCGTGAGCAATCCGCGGTGATGGGGAAGGACAAGACGGCGGCCCTGGAGCGCGCCAAGAAGGCGACGGTGACGGCGAAGTCGAAGGGCAAGAAGACGAGTCGGGGGTCGTCATCAAGGTCCGGATTGCCGCCCGGCTGGATTCAGGAGGACTGGATCTTGTCTGCAATCCGGCAAGAAGATCTGGATGATCTGGAAGTGAGGGGCTTGATTGCCCCCTGGATCTGGGAGGCTGCCGGGGGACGAACTCGAGCCGCAGCCGCAGGAGGGTGAGTGCGTCCTCCTAGACACTCATGTCGACCGTGGTTTCTCTTTGCCTCCTCATCCTTTTTTTCGAGGTTTCCTGAACTTTTTCGGAGCCCAACTTCATCATTTTTCTCCCAACACAATCACATATCTTGCCGCGTATGTCTCTTTGTGCGAAAACTTCTTGGGTTGTCGTCCACACTGGGGTCTTTTCAAGCACATTTTCACCTGCCGCTCTCAGTCTGTGAAGAAGGCCAGTACGACAGATGATAAGACCCGAGTGATCCAGATGTGTCGGGGTTTAGGGATCCAGATGAGAGGTAGGAGTGCTTTTCCTGCAATGACTCTCCTGATTCGGTTAGGGGATGGCAGTCGAGTTGGTTTTACTGCAAGGACGTTCCGACTCCTGGTCAGTCAACCGGTCTTCCTCCCTTTACCATGGATCGAGTCCACCAACCTCCTTCGTTGCTCGAGACCCTGGAGGAGAAAGCTGAAGTGTTGATGGTAGTCGACCGGGTAGTTCAGCTGGTCCGAGACGGTGTGACTGGTATGGACTTGTTGGAGGTGTTCCTCAGTCGACGCATCCAGCCTCTACAGGCACGTGATCATATGATGTGGATGTACTCGGGCCCAAACGACACCGCTCGTATTCACCCGGAGGAGGTTGACGAGAAGATAGTGGCGCAGTGGTTGCAGAGCATCACTGGAAACAAGGACAACCCCAGGGGGTCTAGGAGAGTTACCCCATTCGACTCTGAGCACGAACCAGACAAGGTCCGACATTTGATGCCGAGTGTCTCCTAATTCTGACTTGCAATCATCCACGAATTTGGTTGACGTTTGTTTTACTTTTTGTCTTGTAGATATATACTGAAATGCACTCAATGCCGAACGGGGATCTGGCCCAGGAAGGAGAGGCGAGTGCGGACGAAAGCACTCAGTGGCAATCAGGGGACTCGGACAACAAGGAGAGCGATGACTCGAGCAGTGGTGAAGAAGTCGAGTCGCCACCCCACTCCGAAAGGTGTTCCAAGTAGGCACACGATCCAGCAGGAGGACGGGGTAAAGCACTTGCGTCAAGTACGCAAGCCTCGAAGCGCACTCGAACATCCACTCCTGATCTGGCTGAGAAGGCCCCAAAGCAGCCCAAAGTTGCTCCTGCAAAGCCTCAGAAGGCACTGCCTAAAATCAAGGTGGACGTTCCCGTTGCCTCTGCATAAGTATTTTACTTTGTATCTTTGCTCTTGTGTTGTTTGGAAACTTCTGTACTACGGTTGACTCATTCTCCAACTTGACCGAGTGAATCACGAAACTTGCAGTGCTGCTACTTCTGGGACTTCCATCTACAAGGATGAAGGTGATGAGAGGATTGAATATGCGGTCACTTCCAAAGCAGGTATGATTCCTGCCATCTTGCCTTCATGTCATCAATTGATTTATTGGTCGACTGAGCCCTTGTGGTCGAGTCTTTTGCAGCTCCGCCGAATGTCATTGAACTTCCAGACGACGATGAAGATACGCTCCAGAGGCCTATGAGAAGGAGGGGCAGGACCTCAGGCAGGGGAGTGCCAACCAATAAGGCATCCCAGTCGGCACCAGTGCCAGAACCAGTGATCCAGCAGTCCGAGGACCTCAATCGAACTTCTGTTACTTTTGCCGATCCTGTGCCGACTGAGCGTCCTTCGTCGTCGACTGCCCAAGTCCCTGCTTCGTCCGTGCGACTCCATGTCTCAAACCCTCAAATTGCTGTGGTTGTTCCACCATCTCCACTTTTCACCACCCATCATGTCCCCGAGGACCAAGTGAGCGCTGCCAAGGAGGCCATACGCCAAGTAGGCCTTATGATGGAGCAGATGAAAGTGGTGCGCGAGGTCAGTCAGGCTGCCTATGACGCCAGCTCGGCACTCCAGACCAATGTCCAGGTTAGCTGATTTCTGATTGATCTCCTAGCTTGACGCTTGTTATGTTAGGATATGCTACCCGAAAGCCTTTAATGTGCATCTATTATCAGTCTGCACCTTGCATCTGTACACCCACTGGGTGTTTCAATTTTTGCTGAGTAGTTTTTTCACCTGAATCGACTAGGTTGCGTCGAGTGTATCTTTTAACTAGTGGGGGCACACAGAGTGCACCCACTTGGTGTAGTTCCCAAGGCCGCCGTCGAATGTGTGATTCGGCGGGGGTCTTGATAAAAATGTCTCTTTTCAGTTCTTCCACTCGGTCTAGACAGATCTTGTCGAGTGAAATCCGGACCAGTGGGGGCATGCTGAGTGCACCCACTGGGTGTAGTCCCCGAGACCGCAGTCGACTGCGGCCAGTCGGTTGTGGTATGAGAATAACTGTTGCTCTCTGATACGTCTCCGTCGTATCTATAATTTTTGATTGTTCCATGCCAGTATTATACAACTTTCATATACTTTTGGCAACTTTTTATACTATTTTTGGGACTAACATATTGATCCAGTGCCCAGTGCCAGTTCCTGTTTGTTGCATGTTTTATGTTTCGCAGAAACCCCATACCAAACGGAGTCCAAACGGAATTAAAACGGGCAGAGAATATTTTTGGAATATTTGTGAAATATGGGAAGAAGAATCAACGCGAGAAGGTGCCCGAGGGGGCCACGAGGCAGGGGGCGCGCCCCTGACCCTCGTGGGCCCCCTGTAAGGCGGTCGCTGCTCTTCTTTGGCCGCAAGAAAGCTAATTTTCGGAGAAAAATCTGGGCGAAGGTTTCAATCCAATCGGAGTTACGGATCTCCGGATATATAAGAAACGGTGAAAGGGCAGAATCCCAGAGCGCAGAAACAGAGAGAGACAGAGAGACAGATCCAATCTCGGAGGGGCTCTCGCCCCTCCCATGCCATGGAGACCAAGGACCAGAGGGTAAACCCTTCTCCCATATAGGGAGGAGGTCAAGGAAGAAGAAGAAGGAGGGGGGCTCTCTCCCCCTCGCTTCCGGTGGCGCCGGAGTGCCACCGGGGGCCATCATCATCACCGCAATCTTCACCAACAACTTCACCGCCATCATCACCAACTCTTCCCCCCTCTATGCAGCGGTGTAACCCCTCTTTTACCCGTTGTAATCTCTAATTAAACATGGTGCTCAACGCTATATATTATTTCCCAATGATGTATGGCTATCCTATGATGTTTGAGTAGATCCGTTTTGTTTTATGGGTTAATTGATGATCGTGATTGGTTTGAGTTGCATGCTTTATTATTGGTGTTGTCCTATGGTGATCTCCGTGTCGCGCAAGCGTGAGGGATCCCCGCTGTAGGGTTTGCAATATGTTCATGATTTGCTTATGGTGGGTGACGTGAGTGACAGAAGCATATACCCGAGTAAGTAGGTTGTTTGCGTATGGGGATAAAGAGGACTTGATACTTTAATGCTATGGTTGGGTTTTACCTTAATGATCTTTAGTAGTTGCGGACGCTTGCTAGAGTTCCAATCATAAGTGCATATGATCCAAGTAGAGAAAGTATGTTAGCTTATGCCTCTCCCTCATATAAAATTGCAATAATGATTACCGGTCTAGTTATCGATTGCCTAGGGACAAATAACTTTCTCGTGACAAAAAGCTATTTACTAAAACTAATTTAGTTCTGTCTTTATCTAAACAGCCCCTAGTTTATATTTACGTGCTCTTTATATTCTTGCAAACCTATCCAACAATTTCTACAAAGTACTTCTAGTTTCATACTTGTTCTAGGTAAAGCGAACGTTAAGCGTGCGTAGAGTTGTATCGGTGGTCGATAGAACTTGAGGGAATATTTGTTCTACCTTTAGCTCCTCGTTGGGTTCGACACTCTTACTTATCGAAAGAGGCTACAATTGATGCCCTATACTTGTGGGTTATCAAGACCTTTTTCTGGCGCCGTTGCCGGGGAGTCATAGCGTGGGGTGAATATTCTCGTGTGTGCTTGTTTGCTTTGTCACTAAGTAGTTTTTATTTGCCGTTCTTAGTTGTTTTCTATCCTTAGTTATGGGTAGGAAACGCAAAATACCAAAAAAATTAGCTGTACCTACTAAACCAATGGTTGAAGAACCGCTCAAAATCTATCACACTCCTGAAGCCTTTTACTTGGATCATCTTCGATCCCTTTGTGCTCGTGTTGAAACCCCAACTAGCTTAGTTGAGGGCAAATCTTTAGATGAGCATGTTTGTTATGTGCGACACTGCTTATCTCAAAAAGGAAAACTTTTACTGGATCAAATTCATCGTTTGCAATGCTATGCTTGGAATTTATGTGCAATATATGATGTTACTTGTTGTCCTGAAAACCCTAAGAAACACCTTCCATACCAATGTGAGTTTAGTGATAACGGAATCGTATCTTCGTATGCTAAGGGTGTTTAGAATTACTATGATGTTCAACAAATTAAAGAATTTGTTGCTTTTAAGGGTGCTTATGAAATTGCTTCTTTGATTGAAAAGTATGATGCTACTCTTTACAAATCTGAAAAAAAATTCCATACTTGAATATTGTTATGATAATTATGCTTCTAATGCCTATGTTAAACCATATATTGAGGACTCCTCTGCTGTCCAAGAAGAGACTAATATTTTGCGGGAGTCTATGGAAGAAGAAATTGATGAAACTGTGAGCTCATTGGATGAAAAAGATGAGGAGGAGAGCAAAGAACAAAAGGAGGAAGAGCGGATTGATCACCCGTGCCCACCTTCTAATGAGAGTAACTCTTCAACTCATACATTGTTTAATTCCCCTTCGTGCTTACCGAAGGATGAATGCTATGATGGTTGTTATGATCTCGTTGATTCTTTTGAAATATCCCTTTTTGATGATGCTTGCTATGCTTGTGGCCAAGATGCCAATATGAATTATGCTTATGGAGATGAACTCGCTATAGTTCCTTATGTTAAACATGAAATTGTTGCTATTGCACCTACACATGATAGTCCTATTATCTTTTTGAATTCTCCCGACTACACTATATCGGAGAAGTTTGCCCTTATTAAGGATTATATTGATGGGTTGCGTTTTACTATTACACATGATGATTTTGATAGATATAATATGAATGTGCTTGCTGCTCCTACTTGCAATTATTATGAGAGAGGAACTACATCTCCACCTCTCTATGTTTCCAACACGAAAAAATTGCAAGAAACTGTTTATACTATGCATTGGCCTTTACTATGTGTGCGTGAATTGTTCTTTTATGACATGCTGATGCATAGGAAGAGATTTAGACTTCGTTGTTGCATGATATATGTTACTTTGTGCTCACTACTAAATGCCAAATCATTGCTAATTAAAATTGGCTTTGATATACCTTGGGATCCGGGTGGATCCATTACTTGAGCACTATATGCCTAGCTTAATGGCTTTAAAGAAAACGCTGCCAGGGAGACAACCCGAAAGTTTTAGAGAGTCATTTATTTCTGTTGAGTGCTTTTATAAAGTTAAAAAAATAAAAAAAATAAAGAGGGGAACCTAAAACCTTTTCAAAAAGGAAAGTGAAAGTGAAAGAAAAAAGAGACAAGCATTGTTGAAGTGGGGGAGCTCCTTGAACTTTGTTCATGCTCACGGAAACTTTGTGAATCTTAATTACAGAAACTTTTCAAAAAAAAATTATCCCTTTGTACAATTCCATTGTATTATAAAAATAATGTGCCAAGGTTTGCCTTTAGGATGTTTACAATGCTTGTTGGTTTGTGCGGTGCAGGACAGAAACTTTGGCTGTAGTGCGCGATTTTACATTTTTTTACTGGAACGTCGAACGGTTCTGAAACTTTTTTCACTGTCTTTCTATACAAATATTTTATTTTTCCTAATTTTGGTAGAATTTTTGGAGTACCAGAGGTATGGTGAATGTTCAGATTATTACAGACTGTTCTATTTTAGACAGATTCTGTTTTTGATGCATAGTTTGCTTGTTTTGATGAAACTATCAATTTATATCAGTGGATTAAGCCATGGAAAAGTTATATTACAGTAGCTACAATGCAAAAACAAAATATGAATTGGTTTGCAACAGTACTTAGATTAGTGATTTGCTTTATTATACTAACGGATCTTACCGAGCTTTCTGTTGAGTTTTGTGTGGATGAAGTGTTCGAAGATCGAGGATGTCTCGATATGAGGAGAAGAAGAAGAGGCAAGAGCTCAAGCTTGGGGATGCCCAAGGCACCCCAAGTGAATATTCAAGGAGACTCAAGCATCTAAGCTTGGGGATGCCCCGGAAGGCATCCCATCTTTCTTCAACAAGTATCGGTATGTTTTTGGATTCGTTTCGTTCATGCGATATGTGCAAAACTTGGAGCGTCTTTTGCATTTACTTTTCATTTTTCTTTTATGCACCATGCTGGTATGATATGGTCCTTGCTTGATTTATAGAATGCTCTTTGCACTTCACTTAAATCTTTTGAGTATGGCTTTATAGAATGCTTCATGTGCTTCGCTTATATCATTTGAAGTTTGGATTGCCTGTTTCTCTTCACATAGAAAACCGCCATTTGTAGAATGCTCTTTTGGTTCACTTATATTTGTTAGAGCGTGGGCATATCTTTTGTAGAAAGAATTAAACTCTCTTGCTTCACTTATAACTATTTAGAGGGATGACAGGAACTGGTCATTCACATGGTTAGTCATAAAATCCTACATAAAACTTGTAGATCACTGAATATGATATGTTTGATTCCTTGCAATAGTTTTGCGATATAAAGGTGGTGATATTAGAGTCGTGCTAGTTGAGTAATTGTGAAATTGAGAAATGCTTGTGTTGAGGTTTGCAAGTCACGTAGCATGCACGTATGGTGAACCATTATGTAACGAAGTTGGAGCATGAGGCATTTATTGATTGTCTTCCTTATGAGTGGTGGTCGGGGACGAGCGATGATCTTTTCCTACCAATCTATCCCCTAGGGGCATGCGTAGTAGTACTTTGCTTCGAGGGCTAATAAACTTTTGCAATAAGTATATGAGTTCTTTATGACTAATGTGAGTCCATGGATTATACGCACTCTCACCCTTCCATCATTGCTAGCCTCTTCGGTACCGTGCATTGCCCTTTCTCACCTCGAGAGTTGGTGCAAACTTCGTCGGTGCATCCAAAACCCGTGATACGATACGCTCTATCACACATAAACCTCCTTATATCTTCCTCAAAACAGCCACCATACCTACCTATCATGGCATTTCCATAGCCATTCCGAGAAATATTGCCATGCAACTTCCATCAATATACATGACTTGAGCATTTATTGTCATATTGCTTTGCATGATCGTAGGATAGCTAGCATGATGTTTTCATGGCTTTTCTGTTTTTTGATGTCATTGCTGTGCTAGATCATTGCACATCCCGGTACACCGCCGGAGGCATTCATATAGAGTCATATCTTTGTTCTAGTAATATTGAGTTGTAAGTAAATAAAAGTGTGATGATCATCATTATTAGAGCATTGCCCCAGTGAGGAAAGGATGATGGAGACTATGATTCCCCCACAAGTCAGGATGAGACTCCGGACTTTAAAAATAAATAAAAGAGGCCAAAGAAGCCCAAAGAAAAAAAAAGGCCAAAGAAGCCCACCAAAACAAAAAAGAGAGAAAAAAAGAAAAAAAGAGAGAAAAAGAGAGAAGGGGCAATGTTACTATCCTTTTACCACACTTGTGCTTCAGAGTAGCACCATGTTCTTCATATAGAGAGTGTCTTGAGTTATCACTTTCATATACTAGTGGGAATTTTCATTATAGAACTTGGCTTGTATATTCCAATGATGGGCTTCCTCAAATGCCCTAGGTCTTCATGAGCAAGCAAGTTGGATGCACACCCACTTAGTTTCAGTTTGAGCTTTCATACACTTATAGCTCTAGTGCATCCGTTGCATGGCAATCCCTACTCCTCACATTGACATCAATTGATGGGCATCTCCATAGCCCGTTGATTAACCGCGTTGATGTGAGACTTTCTCCTTTTTTGTCTTCTCACACAAACCTCCATCATCATATTATATTCCACCCATAGTGCTATGTCCATGGCTTGCGCTCATGTATTGCATGAGGGTTGAAAAGGCTGAAGCGCGTTAAAAAGTATGAACCAATTGCTTGGCTTGTCATCGGGGTTGTGCATGATTTGAATGCTTTGTGTGGTGAAGATGGAGCATAGCCAGACTATATGATTTTGTAGGGATGAGCTTTCTTTGGCTATGTTATTTTGATAAGACATAATTGCTTGGTAAGTATGCTTGAAGTATTATTGTCTTAATGTCAAATGATAGACTATTGCTTTGAATCACTCGTGTCTTAATATTCATGCCATGATTAGATTATGTGATCAAGATTATGCTAGGTAGCATTCCACATCAAAATTTATCTTTTTTATCATTTACCTACTCGAGGACGAGCAGGAATTAAGCTTGGGGATCTGATACGTCTCTGTCGTATCTATAATTTTTTATTGTTCCATGCCAATATTATACAACTTTCATATACTTTTGGCAACTTTTTATACTATTTTTGGGACTAACATATTGATCCAGTGCCCAGTGCCAGTTCCTGTTTGTTGCATGTTTTATGTTTCGCAGAAACCCCATACCAAACAGAGTCCAAACGGAATTAAAACGGACGGAGAATATTTTTGGAATATTTGTGAAATATGGGAAGAATAATCAACGCGAGAAGGTGCCCGAGGGGGCCACGAGGCAGGGGCGCACCTGCCCCCCAGGCGCGCCCTTGACCCTCGTGGGCCCCCATAAGGCGGTTGTTGCTCTTCTCTGGCCACAAGAAAGCTAATTTTTGGAGAAAAATCCGGGCGAAGGTTTCAATTCGGAGTTACAGATCTCCGGATATATAAGAAACGGTGAAAGGGCAGAATCCCAGAGCGCAGAAACAGAGAGAGACAGAGAGACAAATCCAATCTCGAAGGGGCTCTTGCCCCTCCTATGTAATGGAGACCAAGGACTAGAGGGGAAACCCTTCTCCCATCTAGGGAGGAGGTCAAGGAAGAAGAAGAAGGAGGGGGGCTCTCTCCCCCTCGCTTCCGGTGGCGCCGGAGTGCCACCGGGGGCCACAATCATCACCGCAATCTTCACCAACAACTTCACCGCCATCATCACCAACTCTTCCCCCCTCTATGCAGCGGTGTAACCCCTCTTTTACCTGCTGTAATCTCTACTTAAACATGGTGCTCAACGCTATATATTATTTCCCAATGATGTATGGCTATCCTATGATGTTTGAGTAGATCCGTTTTGTCCTATGGGTTAATTGATGATCGTGATTGGTTTGAGTTGCATGTTTTATTATTGGTGTTGTCCTATGGTGCTCTCCGTGTCGCGCAAGCATGAGGGATCCCCGCTGTAGGGTTTGCAATATGTTCATGATTTTCTTATGGTGGGTGGCGTGAGTGACAGAAGCATATACCCGAGTAAGTAGGTTGTTTGCGTATGGGAATAAAGAGGACTTGATACTTTAATGCTATGGTTGGGTTTTACCTTAATGATCTTTAGTAGTTGCGGACGCTTGCTAGAGTTCCAATCATAAGTGCATATGATCCAAGTAGAGAAAGTATGTTAGCTTATGCCTCTCCCTCATATAAAATTGCAATAACGATTACCGGTCTAGTTATCGATTGCCTAGGGACAAATAACTTTCTCGTGACAAAAAGCTCTTTACTAAAACTAATTTAGTTCTGTCTTTATCTAAACAACCCCTAGTTTATATTGACGTGCTCTTATATTCTTGCAAACCTATCCAACAATTTCTACAAAGTACTTCTAGTTTCATACTTGTTCTAGGTAAAGCGAACGTTAAGCGCGCGTAGAGTTGTATCGGTGGTCGATAGAACTTGAGGGAATATTTGTTCTACCTTTAGCTCCTCGTTGGGTTCGACACTCTTACTTATCGAAAGAGGCTACAATTGATCCCCTATACTTGTGGGTTATCACTCTCTTTTTTTTCGACTGGACGGACCAAGTCTATTGGAAAGTCGAACCAGCGGGGGCACGCTTAGTGCACCCACTGGGTGTAGTCCCCGAGACTACTGTTGAATGTTTGATTCGGCGGTAGTCTTAGAACTCTTTTTGTCGTACCGAATTGAACTTGTGTTTTATCGCTCGGAAGCGATCAAATCTTTGTTTTTGTCGACTGATTGTCCACTGACTGCAGAGATCTTGCGAGCTCGGGGCTCGGTTTGCTGACTTGGAGAAAAAACAGATTCAGCTCAACCTTGATCTGGAACTGGCCAAGCAAAATCTGCAGAAGGCTCAGGGTGAAACTATTGGTATGGGAGGTAAAAAGCTTGCCGACTAGCTCTCTTGACATCTTTTTCTTTCCTCGTTCTGACCCGAGTATTATTTCATTTAGAAAAAATGAAGCAAGCTCTGGACAAGAAGGACCTTGACCTTGCGGCCGCACAGAAAATGGTGCAAGAGAAAACTGCACTTGCGGACAAGAAGCTAGCTTCGGTTGGCAAATTATAGGAAGAAAACGCCAAGCTAAAGATTGCTCTTGACGGTGCCAATAAGGAGGTGACTCGACTGAAGAAGGACAAGGGGGCCTTAACTGATAAAGTTGAAGATCTCACTCGGAAGAGGGATGAACTGGAAGCCTATCTGGGAGGACTTGCCAAGAAACTGTTCCTTATGCTTGAAGGCATTTTTCCTTGTCCGACTGACTTTCCTTTGTCGACTCATCATATAACTGCCGACTCATCATTTCTCTGTGTGTGCAGAATTCTGCCAAAACTTCGAGGAAGAGACTGGGCGAGTTGAGACGAGCTTGGATCCCATCAACTCCCCCGTTAAGGATGAAGCTACCATGAACGTGCTCCGACTGGAATCTCGACTTGCCAGCGTCAAGGACTACATCACACGACTGAAGGTGGCGGTGTCACGGGTTGACACGGAGCTCTGGCCAAGGGCGACACTCCAAAATGACCTCGAGTCTCTGATGACTCGACTCAATGAGATCCCCGCTCGAGTGCAGGAATGGAAGAAGTCATCTGCCAGATGTGGTGCTGATGTGGCTCTATCCCTGGTTCGTGCCACTACAAAGAGGCCAAGGAAGAGAAGCTAGCGGTGCTCAAGGTTGCCAACACTAAGAAGCTTCACTTCGAGTCTTTCATGGAGACCTTCCTTGACGCAGCCACTCGCATTGCAGACGGAATCGACCTGGACGAGTTCGTCGAGCCTGCCAGCCCTCCCCCTGAGGAGTAAACAAACTTTATGTTCTGATTAAATTTGCCTCGGAAAGCCGAGTGATTTTGTAACCGTTAAACTCCTTCGGGCCTGATGCCCGAGCACTTTTATCTGCGGATCTGAACCTCGTGGGATTTATCCGAACTTGGCTTTTCTTTGAATATGCTTGTCTCTGTCTTTGCTTCTTTTGAATTTCTTGACTCTCATCGCTCTTGCGGATCGGGATGGAGCACACGTCATACTTGTGACGCAGCTCCGTCGAGTGGGTCATAGACAAGAGCACCAGGTGCTGTGCACGACCTGCACCTCGTCGTCCTTGCGGATCGGGATGGAGCGCACGTTGTACTTGTGGCGCAGCTCCTTCGAGTGGGTCATGGACAAGAGCACTAGGTGATGTGCACGACCTGCACCTCGTCGTCCTTACGGATCGGGATGGAGCGCACGTTGTACTTGTGGCGCAGCTCCGTCGAATAGTAGTTTTTATCTTAGGCGAGTACAGGACTGCAGCTAAGCCTCCGAGTGAGAGGATTGCTCTTCACTCGGTAGGACTTTTAAAACTTAGACGACTACGAGACTGCAGCTAAGCCCCCGAGTGAGAGGATTGCTCTTCACTCGGTAGGATTTTTAAAACTTAGGCTAGTACGGGACTGCATCTAAGCCCCCGAGTGAGAGGATTGCTCTTCACTCGGTACGATTTTTAAAACTTAGGCGAGTACAGGACTGCAGCTAAGCCCCCGAGTGAGAGGATTGCTCTTCACTCGGTAGGATTTTTAAAACTTAGGCAAGTACGGGACTGCAGCTAAGCCCCCGAGTGAGAGGATTGCTCTTCACTCGATAGGATTTTTAAAACTTAGGTGAGTACGGGACTGCAGCAAAGCCCCCGAGTGAGAGGATTGCTCTTCACTCGGTAGGATTTTTAAAACTTAGGCGAGTACAGGACTGCAGCTAAGCCCCCGAGTGAGAGGATTGCTCTTCACTCGGTAGGATTTTTAAAACTTAGGCGAGTACAGGACTGCAGCTAAGCCCCCGAGTGAGAGGATTGCTCTTCACTCGGTAGGATTTTTAAAACTTAGGCGAGTACAGGACTGCAGCTAAGCCCCCGAGTGAGAGGATTGCTCTTCACTCGGTAGGATTTTTAAAACTTAGGCGAGTACGGGACTTGTCGTGGAATTGTCACGGCAGATGTCCTTGGGCTAGGACTTAGTCGTGGAGCCATCGCAACTAGGAAGCTTGAAGGGGTTATGCGGGACAAGGAACACGAGGGGTTATACTGGTTCGGCCCCTTACGGTGAAGGTAAAAGCCTACGTCCAGTTCGAGGTGTTATTGATTAGGGTTATGATCGCCAGGGAGCTAAACAGCTATCCCGGCTCTCGGAGAGATTGTTGTCGCCCCCAAACCGCTGCCGGGTCGTCCCTTTATATAGGGAGGCTGACGCCCAGCAGCCCTTAGAGTCCCGGCCGGCTCATAAGAGTGTCCGGCTCGGACTCTAAAACAATACTTGCCTTACACTACAAGTCTACTATAACAATGATTGTAACTACGGGTTTTAAGTCATATCCGGGTCTCAGCCCATCTCTGGCCCATTATCCTGAAACTTAGCTCCGGGCTTCTGGTAATGATCTTTGGAGTAACCCGGCCCTCCTGGCGGGTGACCCCCAGGTCTATATCCTCAACA
>NC_057814.1:392055967-392088754 GCF_018294505.1 Triticum aestivum | reverse complement strand
AACTTAGGCGAGTACATGACTGCAGCTAAGCCCCCGAGTGAGAGGATTGCTCTTCACTTGGTAGGATTTTTAAAACTTAGGCGAGTATGGGACTGCAGCTAAGCCCCCGAGTGAGAGGATTGCTCTTCACTCGGTAGGATTTTTAAAACTTAGGCGAGTATGGGACTGCAGCTAAGCCCCCGAGTGAGAGGATTGCTCTTCACTCGGTAGGATTTTGAAAACTTAGGCGAGTACATGACTGTAGCTAAGCCCCCGAGTGAGAGGATTGCTCTTCACTCGGTAGGATTTTTGAAACTTAGGTGATACGTCTCCAACGTATCTATAATTTTTGATTGTTCCATGCTATTATATATTCTGTTTTCGATGTTTAATGGGCTTTATTATACACTTTTAAATTATTTTTGGGACTAACCTACTAACCAAAGTCCTAGTGCAAATTGCTGTTTTTTTGGCTATTTCAGGGTTTCGCAGAAAAGGAATATCAAACGGAGTCCAAACGGAATGAAACCTTCGGGAGAGTTATTTTTGGAACAAACGTGATCCATAGGACTTGGAGTGGACGTCAAAAAACAAACAAGGTGGCCACGAGGCAGGGGGCGCCTACCCCCTGGGCGCGCCCTCCACCCTCGTGGGCCCCTCATAGCTCCACCGACCTACTTCTTCCTCCTATATATATACCTACGTACCCCGAAACCATCCAGGAGCACCACGAAACCCTATTTCCACCGCCGCAACCTTCTGTGCCCGTGAGATCCCATCTTGGGGCCTTTTCCGGCGCTCCGCCGGAGGGGGAATCGATCACGGAGGGCTTCTACATCAACACCATAGCCTCTCCGATGACGTGTGAGTAGTTTACCACAGACCTTCGGGTCCATAGTTATTAGCTAGATGGCTTCTTCTCTCTCTTTGGATCTCAATACAAAGTTCTCCTCGATCTTCTTGGAGATCTATTCGATGTAACTCTTTTTGCGGTGTGTTTGTCGAGATCCGATGAATTGTGGGTTTATGATCAAGATTATCTATGAACAATATTTGAATCTTCTCTGAATTCTTTTATGTATGATTGGTTATCTTTGCAAGTCTCTTTGAATTATCAGTTTGGTTTGGCCTACTAGATTGATCTTTCTTGCAATGGGAGAAGTGCTTAGCTTTGGGTTCAATCTTGCATTGCTCGATCCCAGCGACAGTAGGGGAAACAACACGTATTGTATTGTTGCCATCGAGGATAAAAAGATGGGGTTTATATCATATTGCTTGAGTTTATCCCTCTACATCATGTCATCTTACCTAATGCGTTACTCTGTTCTTATGAACTTAATACTCTAGATGCATGCTGGATAGCGGTCAATGTGTGGAGTAATAGTAGTAGATGCAGGCAGGAGTCGGTCTACTTGTCACGGACGTGATGCCTATATACATGATCATGCCTAGGTATTCTCATAATTATGCACTTTTCTATCAATTGCTCGACAGTAATTTGTTCACCCACCGTAATACTTATGCTATCTTGAGAGAAGCACTAGTGAAACCTATGGCCCCGGGGTCTATTTTCCGTCATATTAATCTCCCGTCAACTAGCTATTTCTATCGCCGTTTATTTTGCTTTCTTTACTTTTAGTCTTTATCATAAAAATACCAAAAATATTATCTTATCATCTCTATCAAATCTCACTTTTGCAAGTGGCCGTGAAGGGATTGACAACCCCTTTATCGCGTTGGTTGCAAGGTTCTTATTTGTTTGTGTAGGTATGAGGGACTTGCGTGTGGCCTCCTACTGGATTGATACCTTGGTTCTCAAAAACTGAGGGAAATACTTACGCTACTTTGCTGCATCACCCTTTCCTCTTCAAGGGAAAACCAACGCATGCTCAAGAGGTAGCAAGAAGGATTTCTGGCGCCGTTGCCGGGGAGTCTACGCACAAGTCAAGACATACCAAGTACCCATCACAAACTCTTATCCCTCGCATTACATTATTTGCCATTTGCCTCTCGTTTTCCTCTCCCCCACTTCACCCTTGCCGTTTTATTCGCCCTCTCTTTCCGTTCGCCTCTTTTTCGCTTGCTTCTTGTTTGCTTGTGTGTTGGATTGCTTGCTTGTCACGATGGCTCAAGATAATACTAAATTGTGTGACTTTGCCAATCCCAACAACAATGATTTTCTTAGCACTCCGATTGCTCCTCTTACCGATGCTGAATCTTGTGAAATTAATGTTGCTTTGCTGAATCTTGTCATGAAAGATCAATTCGCCAGCCTTCCTAGTGAAGATGCCGCTACCCATCTAAATAGCTTTGTTGATTTGTGTGATATGCAAAAGAAGAAAGATGTGGACAATGATATTGTTAAACTGAAGCTATTTCCGTTTTTTCTTAGTGATCGTGCTAAAACTTGGTTTTCGTCTTTGCCTAAAAATAGTATTGATTCTTGGAATAATTGCAAAGATGCTTTTATCTCTAAGTATTTTCCTCCCGCTAAGATCATCTCTCTTAGAAACGATATTATGAATTTTAAGCAACTTGATCATGAACATGTTGCACAAGCTTGGGAGAGGATGAAATTAATGATACGTAATTGCCCTACACATGGTTTGTACTTATGGATGATTATACAAAATTTTTATGCCGGATTGAATTTTGCTTCTAGAAATCTTTTAGATTCGGCCGCGGGAGGCACTTTTATGGAAATCACTTTAGGAGAAGCTACTAAACTCCTAGATAATATTATGGTTAATTATTCTCAATGGCACACTGAAAGATCTACTAGTAAAAAGGTGCATGCAATTGAAGAGATTAATGTTTTGAGTGGAAAGATGGATGACCTTATGAAATTGTTTGCTAATAAGAGTGTTTCTTCTGATCCCAATGATATGCCTTTGTCTACTTTGATTGAGAATAAAAATGAATCTATGGATGTGAATTTTGTTGGTAGGAACAATTTTGGTAACAACGCTTATAGAGGAAATTTTAATCCTAGGCCGTATCCTAGTAATTCCTCTAATAATTATGGTAATTCCTACAACAACTCTTATGGAAATTTTAATAAGTTGCCCTCTGATTTGAGACTAGTGTTAAAGAATTTATGATTTCTCAAAAGAATTTCAATGCTTTGCTTGAAGAAAAATTGCCTAAGATTGATGAGTTGGCTAGGAACGTGGATAGAATTTCTCTTGATGTTGATTCTTTGAAACTTAGATCTATTCCACCTAAGCATGATATCAATGAGTCTCTCAAGGCTATGAGAATTTCCATTGATGAGTGCAAAGAAAGAACCGCTAGGATGCGTGCTAAAAAAGATTGCTTTATGAAAGCGTGTTCTTCTAGTTTTCATGATAATAAGGATGAAGATCTAAAAGTAATTGATGTGTCCCCTATTAAATCTTTGTTTTGCAATATGAATCTTGATAATGATGGGACTGGAGATGAGTCAACTTTAGTTAAATGGCGTCCCAATGATTCGGAGTTTTTAGATCTTGATGAAAAAATTGATAAAAGTGGGATTGAAGAGGTCAAAACTTTAGATAGCAATGAACCCACTATCTTGGATTTCAAGGAATTTAATTATGATAATTGTTCTTTAATAGATTGTATTTCCTTGTTTCAATCCGTGCTAAATTCTCCGCAAGCTTATAGTCAAAATAAGGCTTTTACCAAACATATCGTTGATGCTTTAATGCAATCTTATGAAGAAAAGCTTGAATTGGAAGTTTCTATCCCTAGAAAACTTTATGATGAGTGGGAACCTACTATTAAAATTAAAATGAAATATCATGAATGCTATGCTTTGTGTGATTTGGGTGCTAGTGTTTCCACGATCCCAAAAACTTTGTGTGATTTGCTAGGTTTCCGTGAATTTGATGATTGTTCTTTAAACTTGCACCTTGCGGATTCCACCATTAAGAAACCTATGGGAAGAATTAATGATATTATTATTGTTGCAAATAGGAACTATGTGCCCATAGATTTCATTGTCCTTGATATATATTGCAATCCTTCATATCCTATTATTCTTGGTAGACCTTTTCTTAGAACGATTGGTGCAATTATTGATATGAAAGAAGGGAATATTAGATTCCAATTTTCGTTAAGGGAAGGCATGTAACGCTTTCCTAGAAAGAAAATAAAATTACCTTATTAATCTATTATGAGAGCCACTTATGGATTGCATGCCAAAGATGACAATACCTAGATCTATCCTTGCCTTTATGCCTAGCTAGGGGCGTTAAACGACAGCGCTTGTTGGGAGGCAACCCAATTTTATTTTAGTTTCTTGCTTTTTGGTTATTTTTAGGAATAAATAATCCATCTAGCTTATGTTTAGATGTGGTTTTATGTTTTAATTAGTGTTCGTGCCAAGTAGAACCTTTGGGAAGACTTGGGGAAAGTCTTTGCGATCTTGCTGTAAAAAACAGAAACTTTAGAGCTCACGAGATTAGCTACAACCTTTTACTGGAGAGTGCTATTTAGTTGATTCTTTTTGCACATGATTAATAGATAAATTCCTCACGTCCAGAAATTTATTTTAGAATTTTTGGAGTTTCAGAAGTTTACGCTTGATACATATTACTACAGACTATTCTGTTTTTGACAGATTCTGTTTTTCGTGTGTTGTTTGCTTATTTTGATGAATCTATGGCTAGTATCGGAGGTTATGAACCATAGAGAAGTTGGAATAAAGTAGGTTTTACACCAATATAAATAAATAATGAGTTCATTACAGTACCTTAAAGTGGTGTTTTGTTTTCTTTCGCTAACGGGGCTCATGAGATTTTCTGTTAAGTTTTGTGTTGTGAAGTTTTCAAGTTTTGGGTAAAGATTTGATGGATTATGGAACAAGGAGTGGCAAGAGCCTAAGCTTGGGGAATCCCAAGGCACCCCAAGGTAAAATCTAAGGACAACCAAAAATCCTAAGCTTGGGGAAGGCATCCCCTCTTTTGTCTTCGTCCATCGGTAACTTTACTTGGAGCTATATTTTTATTCTCCACATGATATGTGTTTTGCTTGGAGCGTCTTGTATGATTTGAGTCTTTACTTTTTAGTTCACCACAATCATCCTTGCTGTACACACCTTTTGGGAGAGACACACATTATTTGGAATTTATTAGAATACTCTATGTGCTTCACTTATATCTTTTGAGCTAAACAATTTTGCTCTAGCGCTTCACTTATATCTTTCAGAGCACGGTGGTGGTTTTGTTTTATAGAAATAATTGATCTCTCATGCTTCACTTATATTATTTTGAGAGTCCTTTAGAACAGCATGGTAATTTTCTTTGGTTATAAATCTAGTCCTAATATGATAGGCATCCAAGATGGATATAATAAAAACCTTCATATAAAGTGCATTGAATACTAAGAGAAGTTTGATACTTGATAATTGTTTTGAGATATGAAGATGGTGATATTAGAGTCATGCTAGTTGAGTAGTTGTGAATTTGAGAAATACTTGCTCTAAAGTTTGTGATTCCCGTAGCATGCACGTAAGGTGAACCGTTATGTGATGAAGTCGGAGCATGATTTATTTATTGATTGTCTTCCTTATGAGTGGCGGTCGGGGACGAGCGATGGTCTTTTCCTACCAATCTATCCCCCTAGGTATCATATACCCACCATATACCTTCCTCAAAATAGCCACCATACCTACCTATTATGGCATTTCCATAGCCATTCCGAGATATATTGCCATGCAACTTACCACCGTTCCGTTTATTATGACACACTTCATCATTGTCATATTGCTTTGCATGATCATGTAGTTGACATCGTATTTGTGGCAAAGCCACCTTTATAATTCTTTCATACATGTCACTCTTGATTCATTGCATATCCCGGTACACCGCCGGAGGCATTCACATAGAGTCATATTTTGTTCTAAGTATCGAGTTGTAATTCTTGAGTTGTAAGTAAATAAAAGTGTGATGATCATCATTATTAGAGCATTGTCCCATGTGAGGAAAGGATGATGGAGACTATGATTCCCCCATAAGTCGGGATGAGACTCCGGGCGAAAAAAAAGAAAAAAAAGAGGCCAAAAAAAAGAAGGCCCAAATAAAAAAAGACAGAAAAAGAGAGAAGGGACAGTGTTACTATCCTTTTTCCACACTTGTGCTTCAAAGTAGCACCATGATCTTCATGATAGAGAGTCTCCTATGTTGTCACTTTCATATACTAGTGGGAATTCTACATTATAGAACTTGGCTTGTATATTCCAATGATGGGCTTCCTCAAAATGCCCTAGGTCTTCGTGAGCAAGCGAGTTGGATGCACACCCACTTAGCTTCTTTTGTTGAGCGTTCATATACTTTTAGCTCTAGTGCATCCGTTGCATGGCAATCCCTACTCACTCGCATTGATATCTATTGATGGGCATCTCCATAGCCCATTGATATGCCTAGTTGATGTGAGACTATCTTCTCTTTTTTGTCTTCTCCACAACCACCATTCTATTCCACATATAGTGTTATGTCCATGACTCACGCTCATCTATTGCGTGAAGATTGAAAAGGTTTGAGAACATCAAAAGTATGAAACAATTGCTTGGCTTGTCATCAGGGTTGTGCATGATTAAATACTTTGTGTGATGAAGATAGAGCATAGCCAGACTATATGATTTTGTAGGGATAACTTTCTTTGGCTATGTTATTTTGAGAAGACATGATTGCTTTGTTAGTATCCTTGAAGTATTATTACTTTCATGTCAATATTAAACTTTTGTCTTGAATCTTTCGGATCTGAACATTCATGCCACAATAAAGAAAATTACATTGAGAAATATGCTAGGTAGCGTTCCACATCAAAAATTCTGTTTTTATCATTTACCTACTCGAGGACGAGCATGAATTAAGCTTGGGGATGCTTGATACGTCTCCAACGTATCTATAATTTTTGATTGTTCCGTGCTATCACATATTCTGTTTTGGATGTTTAATGGGCTTTATTATACACTTTTATATTATTTTTGGGACTAACCTACTAACCCAAGGCCCAATGCAAATTGCTGTTTTTTGCCCATTTCAGTGTTTCGCAGAAAAGGAATATCAAACGGAGTCCAAACGGAATGAAACCTTTGGGAGAGTTATTTTTTGGAACAAACGTGATCCAGAGGACTTGGAGTGGACGTCAAGAAACAAACGAGGTGGCCACGAGGCAGGGGGCGCGCCCTCCACCCTCATGGGCCCCTCATAACTCCACCGACCTACTTCTTCCTCCTATATATACCTACGTACCCCGAAACCATCCAGGAGCACCATGAAACCCTATTTCCACCGCCGCAACCTTCTGTACCCATGAGATCCCATCTTGGGGCCTTTTCTGGCGCTCCGCCGGAGGGGGAATCGATCACGGAGGGCTTCTACATCAATACCATAGCCTCTCCGATGATGTGTGAGTAGTTTACCACAAACCTTCGGGTCCATAGTTATTAGCTAGATGGCTTCTTCTCTCTCTTTGGATCTCAATACAAAGTTCTCCTCGATATTCTTCGAGATCTATTTGATGTAACTCTTTTTGCGGTGTGTTTGTCGAGATCCGATGAATTGTGGGTTTATGATCAAGATTATCTATGAACAATATTTGAATCTTCTCTGAATTCTTTTATGTATGATTGGTTATCTTTGCAAGTCTCTTCGAATTATCAGTTTGGTTTGGCCTACTAGATTGATCTTTCTTGCAATGGGAGAAGTGCTTAGCTTTGGGTCCAATCTTGCGTTGCTCGATCCCAGTGACAGTAGGGGAAACGACACGTATTGTATTGTTGCCATCGAGGATAAAAAGATGGGGTTTATATCATATTGCTTGAGTTTATCCCTCTACACCATGTCATCTTACCTAATGCGTTACTCTGTTCTTATGAACTTAATACTCTAGATGCATGCTGGATAGCGGTCGATGTGTGGAGTAATAGTAGTAGATGCAGGCAGGAGTCGGTCTACTTGTCACGGACGTGATGCCTATATACATGATCATGCCTAGATATTCTCACAATTATGCACTTTTCTATCAATTGCTCGACAGTAATTTGTTCACCCACTGTAATACGTATGCTATCTTGAGAGAAGCCACTAGTGAAACCTATGGCCCTCGGGTCTATTTTCCATCATATTAATCTCCCGTCAACTAGCTATTTCTATCGCCATTTATTTTGCTTTCTTTACTTTTAGTCTTTATCATAAAAATACAAAAAATATTATCTTATCATCTCTATCAGATCTCACTTTTGCAAGTGGCCGTGAAGGGATTGACAACCCCTTTATCGCGTTGGTTGCAAGGTTCTTTTTTTGTGTAGGTATGAGGGACTTGCGTGTGGCCTCCTACTGGATTGATACCTTGGTTCTCAAAAACTGAGAGAAATAATTACGCTACTTTGCTGCATCACCCTTTCCTCTTCAAGGGAAAACCAACGCATGCTCAAGAGGTAGCATTAGGCGAATCAGATTCGCGGCTAAGCCACCCACTGGGGGATTTTTGGGTAAACTTGACAGGATAACAATTATTGAGGTAAAAAAAATCTTGTCTTTGATAAGCAAACTGAACGATTCTTATTACAACTCGTCGACTCTGAGTGTTTTAAGTGTAAAAATGGCGGAGCAGATCCGCATTCCAAGCGCGTGGCTCCTCTTTATTGTGTTCCACATTGTAGAGGTGATACGCTCCGCTGTGGAGCATCTTGGTGATGATGAAGGGACCTTCCCAAGCAGGAGCGAGCTTGTGAGGCCGTTGCTGATCCACTTGGAGCACAAGGTCTCCTTCCTGAAATGCTCGACCTCTCACGTTTCTGGCGTGGAATTGGCGGAGGTCTTGCTGATAAATGGTCGACCGGATCATGGCCATCTCTCTTTCTTCTTCTAGAAGGTCAACAACATCTTGTCGAGCTTGTTCTGCTTCAGCTTCTGAGAAAAGTTCTACTCGGGGCGCGTTGTGAAGCAAATCACTCAGTAGCACGGCTTCAGCCCCATAGACCATGAAGAAGGGAGTCCGTTCAGTCGACCGATTTGGTGTTGTTCTCAATCCCCAAAGGACTGATGGTAACTCGTCTACCCAAGCGCCCGCCGCATGCTTGAGGTCACGCATCAACCGGGGTTTCAGCCCTTGGAGAATCAAACCATTTGCTCGTTCAGTCCATTTGATTGCGGGTGGGCGACTCAAGCATAGTCGACCCGAGTGCCTTGGGAAGTACAGGACGCTCTGAACTCGTCTGAATCAAAGTTGGAGCCATTATCTGTGATAATACTGTGAGGGACTCCATATCTGAATGTCAGCTCTTTGATGAAACTGACGGCAGTGCTTGAATCAAGATTTTTGATAGGCTTAGCTTCAATCCATTTGGTGAACTTGTCGACTGCTACGAGCAAATGGGTGAAATCACTTCTGCCGGTCCTCAGGGGTCCAACCATATCCAATCCCCAAACAGCAAATGGCCAGACGAGTGGAATGGTCTTCAAGGCCGATGCAGGCTTGTGGGTCAAGTTGGAGTAGAACTGACAGCCTTTGCACTTGTCGGCTATATCTTTTGCCATCTCATTTGCTCGTGGCCAATAGAATCCCGCTCGGTATGCTTTGGCCACGATGGTCCGGGAGGACGCATGGTGACCACATGTCCCCGAGTTGATATCATTGAGAATCATTCGACCTTCCTCTGGCGTGATGCATCGCTGAGCAACTCCAGTAACACTCTCTCTATAAAGTCGACTACCTATCACGGTAAAGGCTTTGGATCGACGGACAATCTGACGGGCCTCATCTTTGTCCTCTGGAAGCTCCTTCCTGAGCAGATATGCAATATACGGCACTGTCCAGTCAGGAGTGGCGACCAAAACCTCCATGATCAGGTCGACCAAGGCTGGGATTTCGACTTCAGTCGGATCCATAGAGCTTTTGGGTTGTGGGGGCTCTTCTGTGAAAGGATCTTCTTGCACTAACGGGGTGTGAAGATGCTCCAAGAACACATTGCTGGGAATGGGCTCCCGCTTGGAACCTATCTTCGCCAAGTCATCAGCTGCTTGATTTTAGAGTCGGGGTATGTGGTGGAGCTCTAACCCTTCAAACCTCTTTTCCAACTTTCTTACTGCATTACAATAGCCAGTCATAGCTGGACTCCTGATGTCCCACTCCTTCATCATTTGATTGACCACTAAATCTTTGTCGCCGTAAACCATTAGGCGACGGACGCCGAGTGAAATGGCCATACGCAACCCATATAGAAGTGCCTCATATTCAGCTTCATTGTTGGAGGAATCAAAGTGAATCTGGAGAACATAACTGAGTTTGTCACCTCGCGGGGATACCAGGACTACCCTAGCACCAGAACCATTCAGCATCTTGGACCCATCAAAGAACATAGTCCAATGTTCCGAGTGAATCTGAGTCGGTTGTTGCTGTTCGCTCCACTCGGCAAGGAAATCTGCTATTGCTTGGGATTTGATTGCTTTCTTTGCCTCAAACTTGATATCCAACGGAAGGAGTTCAATCGCCCACTTTGCCACCCGACCAATTGCATCTCTGTTGTTCAGAATTTCTGACAATGGAGCATCACTGACGACTGAAACCGAGTGATCTGAAAAGTAGTGTGCAACTTTCTTTGTCGTCAAATAAATCCCATAAACCAGCTTCTGATAATGCAGATATCTCTGCTTGGACGGAGTCAAGACTTCAGAAATATAGTACACTGGGCGCCGAACCTTGTAGGCTTTGCCTTCTTCTTCCCGCTCGACCGTGAGCATTGTACTGACAACTTGTCCAGTAGCTGCAATATAAAGCAGTAAAGGCTCTTTGCTGATTGGGGCAGCGAGCACCGCCTGGGTGGAGAGTAGGGCTTTGAGCTCTGCAAACGCTGCGTCAGCTTCAGGAGTCCACTCGAACTTGTCAGATTTCTTCACCAGTTGGTAAAGAGGTAACGCCTTTTCACCGAGACGAGAAATGAATCGGCTCAATGCGGCCAAACAACCAGTAAGCTTCTGAACATCATGCACACGCACGGGGCGTTTCATTCGAAGGATGGCACCAACTTTCTATGGGTTTGCATCGATCCCTCGTTCGGAAATGAGGAAACCGGGTAACTTTCCACCTGGGACTCCAAATGTGCACTTCGACAGATTAAGCTTGATATCATATCTTATCAAATTGGCAAAGGTTTCGGCGAGGTCAGTCAGTAGGTCGGAACCTTTTCGTGACTTGACCATGATGTCATCCATGTATGCTTCCACATTCCAACTGATTTGAGTGAGCATGCACTTCTGTATCATGCGCATGAATGTGGCACCAGCATTCTTGAGACCAAAGGGCATGGTAACATAGCAAAAGCACCCGAATGGGGTGATAAAAGCTGTTTTTATTTCGTCGGGTCCATACAGTCGGATCTGATGGTACCCAGAATAAGCGTCCAAGAAGGACAAACGCTCACACCCCGCAGTTGATTCGACAATTTGATCGATGCGGGGTAGAGGGAAATGATCTTTCGGGCAGGTCCGTTTGATATGCTTGAAATCGATGCACATGCGAAGTGAATCGTCTTTCTTTGGGACCATGACAACATTGGCAAGCCACTCGGAGTGGTATATCTCGCGGATAAACTCAGCTGCTAGAAGTCGAGCCACCTCTTCACCAATTGCCTTTCTCTTCTCCACGGAGGACCAACGGAGATGCTCTTTGACAGGCTTTACTTTCGGGTTGACTCGCAAATGGTGCTCAGGCAGTCCCCTGGGTACACCCGGCATGTCAGAAGGCTTCCATGCAAAGATGTCCCAGTTCTCACGGAGGAACTGGATGAGCGCTTCTTCCTATTTGCTGCCGAGTGATGTTGAAATATGAGTCGGAGCAGCATTGGGATCGGTCGGGTGAATGTGAATTTGCTTGGTTTCACCAGACGACTGAAATGCAGACTCTAAAGCAGGCTTCTTGGCACGTAAAAAATCACTCGGATCTGCGTTCTTCTGATATTCTTGCATTTCTACTGCTGCCATCTGTTCGTCGGCGATCTTTGAGCCCTTCTGGAGGCACTCTTCCGCTCTCTGCCGATTACCAGTGATTGTGATCACACCCTTGGGACCAGGCATCTTCAACTTGAGGTACACGTAACACGGTCGAGCCATGAAATGGGCATATGCAGGTCTGCCCAGAATGGCATGATAAGCACTGTGAAAATCCACAACTTCAAATGTCAACTTTTCTTTGCGGTAATTCTTCGAATCACCGAAAACCACGTCAAGAGTGATCTGGCCGAGTGAATCGGCTCTCTTTCCAGGGATGACACCATGGAACCGCATATTGCTTTCAATGAGCTTGGACATCAGAATGCCCATCTCTCGGAGAGTCTCAGCATACAAAATGTTCAGGACACTGCCACCATCCATCAGAACCTTGGTCAGTCGAGTGCCCCCCATGACCGGGTTGACCACTAACGCTTGCCGCCTTGGGGTTGCAACGTGTGCTGGATGGTCAGACTGGTCGAATATGATAGGAGTCTTTGACCACTTCAAGTATGTTGTTATTGCCGGGGCAACCATGTTTACTTCTCTGTTGATGACCTTCAGTCGACTCTTGCTCTCAACGTCATTAAAAATAACCAAAGTGGCATTGACATTGGGGTAACCATCATCCTCCTCTTTGTCCTCATCCTTATCAGATTCCTTCTGTTTCTCACTGGGCTGGCCCTCTCGGAATTGCTGGATAAGGATTCGGCACTGTCGAGTGGTATGCTTGGGATAAATCAGGTTCCCCTCTTCATCCTTCTTGGTGTGTATATGGCACGGCAAATCTAGCACATCATTCCCTGCTTGATCTTTCATTTTCTTGGGAATCCATGGCCCTTTAGGCTTTCCCTTGAATTTTCCTTGGGTCATAACTGCAGCTTCTCCAGGACCAGCGGGCTCGGCTTTGCGTTTCTGCTTCTGATTGGAATTACCTCCTTCGGTGTCCTGGCTGACTGGTTTGCTCTTGCCACTGCGGAGTCGGTCTTCCTCTTCACCGTTAGCGTACCGAGTGGCTATTTCCATCATTCGGGTCAGGGTCATATCTCCTGTCCGACCGGATTTCAGGTTAAGCTCTCTGTACCGAATGCCCTCCTTGAAGGCACAGACTGCTTGATGTTGAGACACATTCTCCACTGTGTGATGCAGAGTGGTCCACCTCTGGATGTAATCCCTCAAAGTTTCATTCGGTTTTTGTATGCAATGTTGTAGTTCTGCCAACCCTGCTGGTCGCTTGCAAGTGCCCTCAAATGTCCCGACAAACACTCGGGCCAACTCTTCCCAACTGAATATACTGCCCAGGGTTAACTGATTCAGCCAAGCTCTGGCCGAGCCTTCTAACATCAAGGGAAGATGTTTCATGGCTACCTCATCATTACCACCGCCAATCTGCATAGCCACTCGGTAATCTTCCAGCCAAGTGTCAGGCTTTGACTCGCCAGTGAACTTGCTCACTCCCGTTGCCAACCTGAAGTTGGGAGGGATCTCAGCGGCTCTGATAGCCCCGCTGAAACACTCAGGGCCGGAGACGTGTACTCTGCTGCCAGCCGGACGATCTCTGTCCAGTCCTTCTCTGTGTGCTCGGTTTCTGTCGACCAGACCTTGTACGAGAATTGACCTTGCATCAAACCCAGGCTCTCTTGGGTCGACTGGAACTCTTTGCTCATCACTGTATGGGCGCCTTTCATCATACTGCCGGGGCGCGTATGGCCCACCCCTCGGAGGGGGTGTAGGCACTCGACGGCGGTCTTCACGGTCGAGTCGACGATCGAACTGCTCCTGATTCCGACCCACATACTGCTCCTGGCGGTGCCCACGTCCCTCACGCCGCAGAGGCGATCTTGGGCTGTGGGCCGACTGGACTGTATCCGCCACCACAGACCTGTTGTGGATCCTGTTGCGAGACTGAGAAACTGTTGTGTTCTGTTCGCCTGCTGCCCGGAGCAATGCTCGGATCTGCATCAGACCTCTGCCAGCCTCTGATTGGGACGGCTGAATCGACTCTACTATACAGGCTGCAGCTATAAGATTCTGAATCGGAGTGCGGTATACCTGCGGTTCGGGCGGGAACAATTGTCGCTGACGTCGACTGGACTGGGGGTCTATCATCGAGCGCGTTCGTCGAGTGAATGTTGAAGGTTCTCCAGTCGCGTGCGCTCAGCCAAAGTGGCCAGGCGCACCGCCTCCAAGGCCCGAGCCTCGGGGGTGTCCCCGACGATAGGGGTGTGGAGGGCCTCCACGTTATGACGATGTAGTTCACCCCCTGTTGTGAAGTGAGGGCTTCGGGATGGTATTCCTCGTGAATACGCGACGGATCGCCGCCGTCGCTGCGGCGAAAACCAGGCGGGCTGCATGGCGTGTCGACCATCAGGACTTCAGCCGCAGGGTCGCTGCTGTCGCACTCGGATAGGGTTTCGACGGAGCCACTCGATAGGTCGAATAGCCCGTAGAGAGATTCGTCGGGCTCAATTGCTGCGACTTGAGGGGTGGCCGACTGACGAGCCGGCGCATGTTTCACCCACCGCTGAAGCCGCGATCGACCAGATCGTTTATGACGGCGAACAGCGGGGAGCGAAGACGCTGCTGGAGCCGGTCGATACTGAGTCGACGGCTGCAGCAGAAGGACGCCGCGGACGCACGCGCGAAAGTGCGTCGCCCCACAGACGGGGAGCGCCTCGATGTCGAGGGGGGCCTTCTGGAGCCAAGCGGAGTCGTCGGGGACGAAAACAAGTGCGCCAAAATGGATCTCGCGGCCCTCCGACAAACCGCCGCTGGAAACCATGATGAAGGGATCGAGAAAAATGCAACCTCACCGGAAGTCGCTAAGACACCTGCCCCACGGTGGGCGCCAACTGTCGTGGGAGTAAGTCTGACAGTAGAATAGGGGGTACGAAGGAAGAGGCAAGATCCTAGCTACGATGAGGTTATGCATGCAAGATTTACGAGTTCAGGCCCTTCTCGGAGGAAGTAAAAGCCCTACGTCTCGGTGCCCTGAGGCAGTCGACTGGATTATGCGTGAAGTTATAGGGGGTGCGAACCGTTGTGCCAGTGGAGGGGGGTGTCTTATATAGAGTGCGCCAGGACCCCAGCCAGCCCACGTTACAAGGAGTTCAATGTACATTAAGATGGAACGTTACTGGTAACACCAGCAATAAAGACATATAAATGATCATTAAGACTACGGAGTGAACGCCTGACCGTTGCCATCCTGAGTGACTTTAGATCTTCTGTACTCCGAGTGGTTTCTGGTATGATCGAATGATTATATCCTGGTCGAATGGAATTGGGTTATCCGAGTGGAAACGTTGGTCGAGTGGGTTGCACTCTGAGGTGGTTTGAGTCGGTAGATGTTGCTATTCTTTGAATGTCTTTGACTATAGGGCAGTGTCCTTGGGAAGGGTGTCTAGGTCAGGCCTATTACCCTACCCTAGGTACATGTCATCGTCACAATCAGAATCAGAGAATGCACTAACAAGATTAGACGATGACTTGCTGAAAGTAAGACCAAGATTCATAGTATGTTTCACATATCTCACAATACGTTTGGCAGCGGTCCAATGAGCTGTGGTGGGTGCATGAAGAAACTGGCATACCTTGTTGACAGCAAAAGATATATCAGGTCTAGTTAAGGTTAAGTACTGAAGAGCCCCTACTAGACTTCTGTATCTAGTACTATCCTCTTGATTCAAGAGAACTCCCTCTTCAAGTGATAATTTTTCTGTGCTCGATAAAGGAGTCAATGAGGGTTTGCATCCTTGTAGACCAACTCTTCTTACCAGGTCAGTAGCATATTTTTCCTGAGATAGGTGGAGGCCATCTTCATGTTTCTTTACCTCAATACCTAGAAAGAAATGCAAGTCTCCCAAATCCTTGAGAGCAAACTCGGCACTTAGATCTTTTAATAGCCCTGCCACTGCTTCATCAGATGAACTTGTGACAATGATATCATCTACATAAATCAACATAAATATCGATGTATTTGACTTATTGTAGATAAACAGAGATGTATCGGAGTTAGAAGGAGTAAAGCCAGGCGCTTGCAATTTCTGACTCAGACGTGAGTACCATGCTCTGTGAGCCTGCTCCAGTCCATATAGGGCTTTATCAAACTTGCACATATGGAAAGGCTTACTCTTGTTTTCAAACCAGGAGGTTGTTTCATATATAGTTCCTCTTCCAGAACGCCATGAAGGAACGCATTCTGTACATCTAGTTGTCTAAGGCTCCATCCCCTGAAAACAACAATAGACATCACAAGATGGATAGTGGCAACTTTAACAACGGGACTAAACATGTCCTCATAGTCGATGCCATACCGCTGTTTGAAGCCTTTGGCAACCAGTCTGGCCTTATTGCGATCTATAGTTCCATCAGACTTTCTCTTTATCCTGTAAACCCGCTTGCAATCAATTAAATTTTTACCTTGCCGTGGGGGAACTAAATGCCACGTTTTGTTTTTCTGAAGTGCCATGTACTCTTCTTCCATGGCCTTTTCCACCGTGTATCACCAAGTGCTTCCTCAAGGGTGTTTGGTTCACCTGTAGAGCAAGCTAGACCAAATTTGACTATCTGCTTATAACTAACAGGTTGAATTACCCCTTTTTGTAGCCTTGTACGCGGAGAAGCAGGGGAAGCCGCACTGTTGCCCTCCGCAGAAGATCCAGCCTCTGGATGTGGCGATCCCGAGGCAGACAGGTCTGGCGCTCCCGACGCGTAGTCTCCTGTAGCGACGGGATTTTCTGTGGCGCCTGGTGTTGGTGTACACGTATTTGTTGGAGCAGGAGATCCCGAGCCGCGCGTGTGATCTGCAGCAGGCCCATCATGGTGCAATGATTGCATGGGCCTAGACAAATCTGCGTCGGATCGCTCGCCTGGGGCAGGTCTAGCCGGATCAGCATCGGATCCCGCGCCGGCACCAGATTCCGCGCCTGGAGGCCCACCCGCCTAGCGGCGCACGAAGTGGTGGGGTCCGCCCGCTGGCTAGCGAGACGTGGGCTGGCACGCATCATCAGGCGGTCGACACGGAGTGGAGGCCGCGGCTGGCCCACTTGGAGGGGCCCGTGTGGCGGCCGTTGGCTGGCTGCTGCCGCGCCTCGCAGGTGACGCGAGATACGATGCGCTGACGCCCTGCTGCAGCACGGATCCCGTGGAGGATTCACTGGCGCGCCACTGGGGCATCGATCCCGAGGCCTATCTGTCTCCTGTCGGGCGACACAGCAAATATTGCTCGTTTGGACGATTTTCACCATCGTTTGGAGCGTTTTCTTCACTGTTTTCTTCAATGTTTGCATCTGCATCAGTACAAGACTCAAGAGCACGGTTATGAGGATTAGTCAATAGATGATCATCACAATCATTCCCCCCTTGATCAACACCGGTGAGAATAGGTGGTAGGAGAAGTATTTCTTGACGTAGGAGAGCACCGGCATTGGGATGAAGATTGGCGAAGGGAAATTTTTTTTCATCAAACACGACATCTCAAGAGATATAGACGCGACCCGTGGGGATGTCAAGACACTTGACACCTTTGTGTTGAGCACTATAGCTAATGAATACCCACTGTTTGGATCTAAACATGAGTTTACGATCATTGTAGGGGCGGAGATTAGGCCAACAGACGCATCCAAACACACGAAGAGACGTGTAGTCTGGTTTGGTGTGGAATAGCCTTTCCATGGGAGTTTCATTGTTAATCACACGACTAGGTAGCATATTGATAATGTGGACAACGGTGAGAAAAGCCTCGTCCCAAAATTTAAGGGGCATGGAGGCGCCGACTAGAAGGGAAAACCCAACTTCGACAGTATGTCGAAGTTTTCGCTCGGCTGACCCATTCTGTTGATGGGCATGAGGACACGAAACGTGATGGGATATGCCAAGATTTTGGAAGGATGAGTTGAGTTCTCATACTCCCCTCCCCAATCAGATTGGAGAGCAAGGATTTTGCTCTCAAATTTTCTTTCAACGAGAGCTTGGAAATTAAGAAAAACTTGGCAAACATCCGATCATTTCTTAAGGAGATAGATCCATGTGAACTTGCTATAGTCGTCAATGAAACTCACATAATATGTATGTCTACCAACAGAAGAGGGGGCAGACCCCCATACATCAGAAATAATGAGTTGCAAAGGTTTGGTAGAAATACTAGTAGAAATTGGATAAGGCAATTGGTGGCTCTTAGCTCTTTGACACGAATCACAAATTGTTTCAACATCACGATCCCCAACATATGGGAGTTTATTTTTCGTAAGCAAATGCTCAGCTAAATAAAAAGCTGCATGGCCTAATCGATCGTGCCACCGTGTTGAAGACACTTTGGTGGCACTAAAAGCTTGTTTATTGAATCGTCTAATCTCCGGGATCAACGGGTAAAGCCCACGAACGCATCTATCTCGATACAGCACCCTCCTCGTTGCCTGATCCTTGATCAAAAAGAAGAAATGGTGAAATTCAAGAAAGACATGATTATCAATGGTGATGCGGTGGACGGAAAGAAGATTTTTATTGCCACTAGGAACATGCAAGATTCTTTTTAGATGGATTTTCCTATGAGGGGTTTGAATAATTGAGTGACCAATATGACCAATCTTCATACCTTCTCCACTGGCGGTGTGGATGTGATCTTGGCCGCGGTATTTTTCCCGCATGGACACCTTCTCCAGCTCACCGGTGATGTGGTTGGTAGCATCGCTGTCGATGTACCAGTTTGTGTCGACGCCATAGGAAGCTTCAGCAGCCCCGACCACCTTTTCATCTTGGAATGAGTCTTCATCTTCATCGAACCGGTACCAACAATCCTTGGCGGAGTGGCCCAGCTTACCGCATATTTGGCAGCGGATGGCGTCAAGACGAGATTTGTTGGTGGAGTCGTTCGGTCGCCGGCCGCCCTTGGTATTGGAGTACGAGGGTCGAGCGCCGCCGGGTGCGTTGTTGTTGCCGCTGGTGTTGGCCCCGCCAGGGCCCCTGCTCTTTCCGCGAGGAGGACCGCGGGGACGGGAGCCACTGCCACGCCCGCGAGTGGTCACGTTCGCCGAGGATTTGAAGCCGCCACCGGTCCCAGCCCCTTGGAAGAGAGCCACTCGTTGATCGAACTTGCTCATCTGAGCGAACAGTTTGTCAAGAGTGACCGGGACGATGCGAGCATCTAGGGCAGAGACCAGCGGCTGGTATTCCATGTCCAGGGCGTTGATGATGTAGGAGATGAGCTCGTCGTTGTGCAGGGGCTTGCCGACCGCCGCGAGCTCGTCAGCGAGAGATCGCATGTGCGCGAAGAAGGTGGCCACAAATTGCGTGCCCTTCTGCGCGTTGGTGAGCGCCGCCCGGATGTTGTTGACGCGGACAGCGAGGTCGACGAGAACATCTGCGCCAGCGCCGACCAGAGCTCGTGTGCATGGACGATTGAGGTGACCTGCACGAGCACTTCCTTCGAGAGGTTATTCAGGAGATATCCCAGTACCTGCTGATCCTCTCGGATCCACACGTGGTGAAGCGGTTTGGAGATGGACTCCTCCTTGCCATCCTTGTCCTTGGTGACGACGACTTTGGCCGGTTCGGGCATGCTCCCATCAACATGCCCGAAGAAACCAGCACCTTGAAGCTGCGGCGTGATCTGGGTGCGCCAGAGGATATAGTTGGTGCGGGTGAGGCGCTCGGTGATCTGGCCGGAGAGGGTTGAGTTGGAGGAGCCGGAGGAGGCCATGGTGGGAGGTTTCTGGCAATGGAGTAACTAGATGAGATGGAAGAGGTAGGCTCTGATTACCATGTGAGAGAACGTCGTACCCTGCCTAGAGCGACGGCTTCGTATTATATAGAGTCGGGGCGCAACTCCCGCATAGCGTACAAGAATTGGGTACATTGTTAGAATCCTAACTTGAGGTCCAAGAGATAGACTAGAGAGATACTCCTAGTTACAATAGATAGATCACAACAACCCTAGTCTATAGCTTCGGGTGGACTCCTGGCCTGGCTGAACTCCATACGTGACAGCCCAATCATGTCGTGGTGGATACGTGGCTTAACATGTATCGCCAGTGGCGAAGCTTAAGAGTACAGACAATGTCACACAGAATAGAAGTCTCGTGGCTCTATCTTTATCCTTTTTCTCACTGTTGTGGCCAACATTAACAACGCTCAGGAGCCTACCCGCTACAGTGTGATGTTTTGGCCCACGTTGTCGAAATAGATCTAGTGGTTTGTTGCCTGGCACTTATGCATGTCTTTGACGGTGGTCGCCGCGATTGTGATGTGCATGTGTTGGTGTGATTAACATTTCTCATGTCTTCATTATTTTTCGTCCATTCCAAACAGATTGACAAGAGTTTCAGTTGAGTACCGGAACTGCAAACTGAAAACAATTTTCCTCGAAAAGGAGGTTGAAACACCCGGCCTCTGCAAACCGAAAACATAGCCTACATAAACTCGCATGTTTCAGGAATGTCGCTACCAAATCCCTACGCGCGCCTAAGCTGGTTTCTTCAGGCTAGCACACACAAATACGCACATACATACACACCAGCCCTTCAAACTGTCCGCCATGCTTACTGAGAAGGTAAGCCAGATTTCCCGCGAGAAAAATTCAGATCATACTACATCGAGTTGCCTTCCTACTGGGTACTGTTCCTGACATGAACAAGATTCCTCAGCTCCTCAAATGCATCCATGGTCTCCGTGTCGAATCCTCCGGCAAACTGAAAACCAAAATGAACGGCCAATTTAGAGCACGCGTCATAAGGTTTCCCTGAGAATAGCCCCCAAATAGCCAGAAGTTCTCAGGTAACACAGATAGCATGGAGATTAAACATAAACAAAGAAATCAAGAAGGCAGATGCGATAGTAAGTAACGATAGGTGCTAATCTGATGAATTCTCAAGGCAATGTGTTTGCTGCTGCAATGTGTTACCTGATGAATTCTGAAGGCAAATCTCACAGCCTGAAGCAGCATGTACTCCAGAGCTAGATCCTTATTCAGCGGTCCCATGTACTGAAGCTCCATAGCAACTCTTTTCATGTACATATTTGCTAATTTGACAGAAGCAAATTTGATCTGCAGTGACCAAGGGAAATGGATTACTCTGATGATATTTCCAAAGCACGTTTGCCCGTACCGCGGTATGATAGTAATGTGGCACTAAGAGCTCAAAAACCTACAGAGGGGTGGTATAATAATACAGAAAAGTATACAGCATTTACCTTGCTAATAAGATTGTTGTCAAGCATCCAGTCAATTGGAATGTTAAACTCCTTACACTGCCTCATCATTGCGTCCCTCGTCCTCAGAACGTTGTACACACCTCGCTCCGTCCTGTATTAGGAATGCCAACCAAAGTTCAGTACACAATGTGATTCTACAGCCCAATTTTTTCTTATACTAGTAAACTTGGCCATACTTTTCAGACACCGTTATCATTTTCTTAAGTGCAATGTCACAGGGAAGGCGTGGGTCGTCTTTATAGTTAGAAACCTCCGATTCCAATTTTTTGAGATCTTGGTAGCCAAAAGCCGCTTCTCGTAAAGTGTCCGCCTTCCTCTCGGGCCAATCAAAATGCTTCAGCACTGCTCTCTCATCCACCTTCAAGTAACACAATTAAATGAAAAAAGAGTAACTTCAGTGACTGCTGCAACTGAAAAGAATGCCTGCAGAATGGTAATATTGGAATATGCATACCAGGAAACCGAGTTCATCATCAAGCCATTTCACAAATGCAACCACGTCTTCTATATCTTTGTAAGCTGCATCAGTCACCTCCTTGATCAATGATTTCACAAATTCACCTTGAGTCTCAACATCCGCCTTGATCTGAAAATGGAATGACAAGTCAAAGCACAGAGTCAGTGCAGGAACCAGCTGCTTACTGTTATATATACATTGTATCATGGGTATGGGTTACTGTACTTACAGCCTGCAAATGCGAAGAACGGTTCTCGATTTCACCAATCATACTACTCCGCACATTTGCCGAGTTAGCAGTTTCAGTGATTCCACCCCCAGAAGTATCTTTCTTTGAATCCCTTCTCATAAGTGAATGGTAAAGCTCTGCAACTTGTGGTGCCCTCTTCATGACTCCAGTACTTCTTGTGGAAAACTTAGGCGGGGGAGGCGGAGGAGGTGGCCGGGGTGGATTTACAGTCGATCCATTTGATGGACCAGAATGTGGCAGAGACACTGAAGGTCTTGGTGGAGGGTTTGGAATGCGCAGAGTGCGCTTTTCGACATCCAAGCATTGAAACTTGCATATTTCTGGCTTGCCAAGAGCAAATCTTGAACTATCAGATTGACCAAAATCATACTTGTCCACAAGGAGCTCACGCTTCTCCCTGCTTGCCTGATCCTTATTACAGGATACTGCTTCCTCTGTTGCCTCTGGAAGGCAGATAAAGGTATCAGATTGCCTCCTCTTCACAATGTTCAAGTCCTGTGCACATCCCTTTGATCCACCAAGTGAGTGCCTACGTGTGGGACTTCGCGTTTCTGTGGCTTCAATCCATGCTCTATCAAGAAGAGATTCCTTTTTAGATGTTTGACAGTTTGTATCATTCCGAGACCATTGCTTGATACGTTCGGCAATGCTGAGCCTTTTATCATCAGAACTGTTCTCACCATTTCTGGTGTTGCCATCACAATGATCATCATTACAAGCCATACCATCATTATAATCGAGATCAGTGATTGCTCTGGCTGTTTGATCTGAGCTACAGAGCTCATGACGTAAACATGAATTGATCCACCGAAGATAAGCAAGCTCCTCAACCTCAGTCAGCCGACTCATTTGCAGGCCCTCAACTTGCTTGCTCAAGTTTGCATTGGTGTGCCGCAACAATGAGGCCTCTGCTTGAACCTTGGCGACTATCTCGCTCTGTTGAAAATAAGGAGGACGCAGAAAAGATTAGTTGAAGAAGAACTAGTAGTGTGCTAGAAATGATCAAATTGATATGATGGTACCTCTGCATTCTTTTCAAGGACAGCCAATTTGGACTCTGCTGAAGAGAGCTTGATTGCAAGACTTCGCTTCTGAAACTGAAGCTCTTTGTTTAAACGACGCAGCTCAACAACTTCAAACTCCAAGTTTCCTGAAGAAGATACATTGTCCCCATCCGCACTAGAAGCGCGATTGCCATGCCCATCCAACCTTACAGTTTCTTCATGCTGCTCCACCATAGAAGATAGAGCTGATAGCTGTTCAGAAAGGCTTGTTTTCTCAGCTTCCAATGAAGTTTTAAGCCGTGCAAGCTTGTCAATCTCATTCTTCCTAGAATCAAGCTCCTTCTCAAGTGCCGAAACCCTTGGATTTTCTCTGCATTGCTGCAACTCTGATTGCAAAGCTGATTCTCTTTCCTTGGACTCACGCAGTTGTTCCCTGAGATGGTCCAACTCAAGAAAAAGATCATGAGATGCCGGGGACCTAATACCATGGCAATCAAAGGCATGGGGATGAACTTGAGCACCAGCAGGCGAGCAAGGAAAATCTCCTATCAGAGATCTCTTAACCCTAGATTGGTATGTAATCTGTTGGTTGCTCTGGTTAACATTCTCCACGCTTGCAAGAGGCGGCTTCTTGCTTGCAATAGCTGCTGTCTTCTTGGTTTTCTTGTCGGCTGTGAACCCCTTGACAATTTGGGATCCCCATGATGACCCAAACTTGGGCTTGAGAGGATTTTGGTTACTCTTGGAGTCAACCCTCGATCTGCATGGCTTTGATTGGTTGTCGAACATGATCTCCTCTTTCATCTTTACTCAAGACAAAGATAACTCTGAACACCAACCATGCAACGGTGGCAGAATTTTACTACAATGTCACACTACCTGCAAATAAAAGAGGACGGAAATGAGACTAATTCACCAGGAAGAAACAAATGTCACCACCATAATAGAAAAATAAACGGTATAACAAACTGAAGGACCAGATATAAATGCCCTTCCAACTTTCCCATAAATAAACAAGCACATCAACACAATTTCTGATCAAATTAGTTCTTTTCGCTAGACTCTAGCCAGGACCACGAGCTCTTATCGGCAAGACTCTAGGCAGGGCCATAAACAAACAAGCACATCAACCTTGAGAATGCATTTCTGGTTACTCCCATGAATGCCTTTTATGCAGTGCAGGCTGGGCTCTGAAGGGAGTAACGTTTATCGCTAGCATAGTAGCATTGGAAACTGAATCTATCTATCCCCCAATCTGAGAGGGTGCTTGGATCCAAGGGACTTATTTTAGTCTGACTAAAAATAGTCTCTTTAAGAGGCTAAAGTTCCAAGCACCCCCGACTAAAGAGGAGCTAAAACTAGTCTTGAGACTAATTTTTTTAGTCAGAGGTACCCCTACTAAAATATGGATTAGTCCTCTGTCTCCTCGTTTAACTCCTCTCCTTTAACACATGTGAATTCTGGATTGGAGGGTTTGGAGTATAATAAATGCTCATCTAAGTACGCGTGCGTGATTTTAGTCCCTTTAGTATTTGGATCCAAGCATGGGTGAGGCTAATAAGTTTTAGTCTCACTACTTTTAGTCATGAGACTAAAACGTATCCAAGCATCCTCTGAATCCGCAGTACTCCCTCCATTTTTGTATACAAGGTCACTATGAAAAATACATTTTGCATCTATACAAGGCCACCAACAGTAATCGAGGCAAATATTAATGATGTTTCCTCGTACTAGTAACCCATGGCTTAATTGCTAGCATGCATGTAGTGGATGATAATGACACACTCACCTACTTCCTCTCTCACGGCCACTCAGTTTTCTCTAATGTGCATGCAGCCTATTAATTAACCCGGTAAACAAGAAAACAAATTGGATTGTAAAGCACACGTTAATTTTTATCTTGGTATCTGTAATTTGAGTTTGAGGCCTTGTATATAAAAATGGAGGGAGTAGTATTTACAAGAAGCAAATTGCAAACAGAGATCGTAGTATCGTAGAGGCCTGAGCAATCAAGTTCAGTGGTATGAGGCCGCACATCGAGAAGCAGCGGATCCCAAATCCTTGCTGCCCAGCACAGCACATTTGCCCCGAAACAACAAGCATGGCAAAATCGAACCTTTGAGCTTAAGAATCGAGCTTAAATAGTACAGTAACTATGTACTAGTACTACATGCCAGTTGAGATGAGTGATTTTCAGACAAACTTACCTCCCATCCCGCTGCTGGAACGCGGCGGACCGGTGTCCGGCGAAGAAACAGTGGGGACTGTCAGAATACCTTCCGATGCACCTGAAAACATTGCACGAAAACACGAATCTGAGCTCGAGCAGCAAACCCCCTCTGAATCCAGAAACCCCCACCCAAAACAAACAAACAAACACGCTCCAAGCCCTGAGCTTGAGACCTACCCGCGGCACCCCGGACAGAGCCGCGACCTTGGCCTCCCTCCCTGGAAACCGAGCTGAGCAGCTACTGATGAACAGAGAAGGGGACGGGAGCAGGGCGAGGGGAGGACGAGGAGGAGGAGGTGGAGGGTGGACGCGACAAGGGAGGGAAGGGAGGGCAGGGCAGCTTCGGATGCTCGCCTCTTTCCTGCGTCCCCCTCCCCACGCCCAGGATTTTTCTATGGGGCTCCTCGCCGGATTCCGAGACGAGGTCGCGGAGGGTTCGAGGATTTGCTGGCCGCCTTCTCTCTCCTTGGTCTGGTCTGGTCTGGTCTGGGTGAGAGAGGTGGGTTTTGAATTTTGAAATGAGGGCGACGCGAGGCTAGGGCACTAGGGCGAGCGGGTAGCCGTAGCGGCCAGGGGACACGTGCGACAGGCCGACGCGCAGACACCGACAGGTGGAGCCCGTCTCGGGCAGTCATCGGCTTTTTCGTCTGACTTTGTTTGTTTGTTTTCTCTGCGTGCCTGCGTGTGCAGCGCTGCTGCCCTTCTTCGCTGTCGGAATATAACGTCTTTTTGTACAAGATAAATATATTAAAGAATAGGAACAAATGCAGAAACTACTCCTACGTACTCGATGTCATGTGGATTTCTACGTGCATTTTTTTCCTTGACGTAATAGGCAGGCGCTCTGCCAATTTTCATTAAGATGGAGAATACCAAAAGAGTTCAATACAAGCTATATGGGCGTGTTTGGTTGCCGTGTGCTACAGTACCTGTGTTGCATACCCTTCTCCACTCAGCCAGGCTCTGAAAAAACAGTCTCATATGCGACATCTGCGAGTTGTTTGGTTGCCTGCATATGGACTTCCTGCATTAGGAGATCAACTTTGGCACGTTGTTTGGTTGCCTGCATTGTCTCGGCACATGCAACTACACGTTGTTTGGTTGCCCGCATGGGGTATGATTAAGAGCTAGCACTTGCACTTAGCACATGGAGTCGTGGACGAGCGACCCCGTCGGTGGCACGGCGAGCGACAACGTCGGCGAACTAGTTGCGGTGCTCGCGCAAAGACAGTGGACAGAGGAGGAGAATGCAGTGCTCGCGCCATGGTATCGTCAGTGCAGTGGACGAGAGAGGAGGCCGAGATGATCGACGTCGGAAACGACTCCAGTGTAGTAGGTCGAGAGAGAGGAGGCGAAGATGATCGACCCCGTCGGCGGCGCGGCGAACTGTAGTGTGCACGGAGGCAGAGGACACAAGAAAGCAGTGTGCGCACCATTGCAGCGTTAGTGCAGAGGACGACAGAGAGTGGGCCGAGATGAGCGACGCCGGAAACGACTCTAGTGTAGTAGCACGCGGAGATCAAGGGGAAGGGCTTCAACGTCGAGAGGGACGAATATGAGGGCTCTGAGCAGACGATAGAGGAGCTCGACATGGCGGCGTCAATGCAGTAGACTGATATTCAAAGAGAGATGAAGCTACGATCGTCAAAACCAAAAACTTACAACACGAATGTTGTGAGGAACCGCGAGATTAGGCTGCTGGTCAAAAGAAAATTCAAATGATCGATCGTGCGCGAAGAATCTGACAAAATTTGTCCAGAATAGCTCCAAACGGGAACACGCGATTAAAAACTTATGGCCGACGAAACTATGAACCGATCGCCTGAATGGAACCGTAGCATCGAGGTGCATCTTTTTCATGTAGAGCTTACCTCGAACCGAAGCACCGTTGTGTAGATCAGAGGGACAAGGAAGAGAGGAGATTAGAGAGAAGCTTACTCGAGGTTGAAGAAGACCTCAGGTAATCACCTCGCATCCCTCCCGTCTCCACTCGTGCAAGGGCCCGCTCGCTTGCGTTCGCCTCGGCCTGGCTCGCAAGAAACTGCCGATCTGAGCGTTTCCAGTGAGCCAGACCCAGAGGTGCTTTAAGTTTCGTGCTATGCACGCTCAACAGTAAAACTAGACAACCAAACAACCCATTCCCTTCCCGCGCGGGCCTGGTTGGGCCTCATGCAGGCAACCAAACACGCCCTATATTTACAAAAGGAATAGTAACAACAATAACAAATCCTTCCGGTCCCAAACAAGTTAGGATAGATTAGGATTAACACTCACAAGATCTCGAAACCAAGTCATGTTGCTGTCACAATATACACGTATTCTTGTCCATAGTTAGTTCTTTGGTGACAAAAGAAAAATCCAGTACCAAAGCAAGATGATCAAGAATGACTTACGTCGCTCAGCGGGTTCTCAACATGGAAGGGCTCCACGACAACCTCCATAGGGACCTTCGTTGGCTCCAGCCAGTCGAGATGTTGATACGGCGTCGGACCTCCATCGGTCCAAGCTCGTTCCTGGCTGCCCGCGTCGGATCCTCTGGCCCTGTGTACGCATACATCGGAGTCTACCGAGCTGCCATCGGGAGGACACGATGCGACACCCAAGTCCTGAGGATGTGCTCCCCCTTGAGCCCGCGGTCCTTCAGGGGAGGCTCTAGCTTCAGCGAGCTCCTAGGTGCTCTTGGATAGGTAGTCGAGGGGAGCCCAAGAACCTAGCTTCTTTGGAGGCTCGTTGACGAAGGCCGCCAGGTTGTCCCAAGGCCGGAAGCATAGAACCAGACCTAGTACCATTCCCGCATAGATTTCGGGAAGGCGACTAGAAAGGATTTTGTCGAAGGCCAGAGTTGCAGGTTGCCCCTGCGAGGTTGCAGATGGCTTCGCCATTCATCCACACCCGCACCCGGAAGAAATAACAGAACAAATCGAAGTGGGGAGCTCTCCTGTGAAAACACTCATAGAACATAATGAAGTTCGCGGCATGGAAAACTCCATTCGGCCGAAAAAAAGAGGAGCCCGCGCACGAACCTGTGCAGCGGGAATCCGAGCCCCTGGCCAAATAACTCCTGATGGAGCACGTGCTCGGCGGCGGCGGGGCTTCGGCCCTGGGCAATCTGCGCGCCACGTTCATTGGCATCTACTTCTTGTTGGAGATATGCCCTAGAGGCAATCATGTATGATGATATTTCCTATGTGTTTATGAATAAAGATAGTCCTTGGACATTATCAATGATGTGTATCAGCAAGTACGTGACTTGTTTGTGGGACTATGCATTGTATGATGACTGTCCTAAAAGGTCCCTAGTCGAAAGGGCTGTGTGGACGCGCCGCCACCTAGACTAGCATATGACACGGTCGATGGCTTGGTCTCACTAGCCATGGGGCATTGGATGCTAACCGGATAATAATATGGACTTGGAAGGATCCGGTCGGATTTGATGTAGTCGGATCCGAGTCGAGATAAAGTCCGAGTCGGACAGACCCAACTATGGGACACAGCGATATGTCATCTGTGAGTCTCTAGTACAACATACGTTCTATGTCCTAAGACCTGAGTTGGCACATGTACTCGGGATGGTGACAGACTTGCTTTGGGCCGACTAAACGCTACTCCATGACTGGGTAGTTACAAAGGTAGGTTTCAGGCTTGTCCAGACCCATGCTGCGAGACATCACTACAAAAAAATACACTTCCGTGATGATACATGTTTGTCATAGTAGGTCGCGTTTTTTGTCATGCATCTACATCCATGACGATTTTATGACAGAATCAAGATAGTCATACCTGTGCTGTCATAGAAGTGTTCCATGACATTACCAAAATTATCATCACGGAAGTGTGCACTTCCATGACGATAAATCGCGCGTCACAGAAGTGCTTTCGTCAAAGGTGACCGACACGTGGCATCCACCGTAACGGAACGCCGTTAAGCTATCAGGTCGGGTTTTGGATCCGATAACCTGTTAACAGCCCCGACCAATGGGGATTTTCCACGTGTAAAATCATCATTGGCTGGAGGAAACACGTGTCGACTCATCGTTGGGACAGATGTCATCCACTCATTGGACAGAAGGCGCCTATGATACGTCGACACGTGGCACGGCCCAATAGAGGCCCATTCCTGTGAAAAGGCCGGCCCGTTTGACTTGGTCAAAAGGTGGCGGGCCGGCCCATGGAAAGCCTGTTAACCGCCTGTTCGCATATAGCCCATTTACAGCCCGCTAACCCAAGGCCCGTTACGCCCTATCCGAATTAGGCCCAGTAGCGTCATCTGGGCCATCCAATATGATTCCAGCCCGTTTTCACTTCTGGCCCATGTATGGCCCATGACGTCTTTCGGCCCATATGAGGCCCTATGTAACTCTTGGCCTATTAACGGCCCGTGGTGAAACTGGCCCGTAATGAACAGTGTATCACTTTACACCCATTAATGGCCCGTGGTGAAACTGGCCCGTAATGAACAGTGTATCACTTTATACCCATTAACGGCCCGTTATTCCGTTGGGCCGTTTCCAGCCCATGTTATCTTTCGGCCTTCTCAGAGCCCATTTATTCTTGGGCTCATTTCCAGCATTCGTTTACTTACGGCCCATTACTGTCATTTTCTGCTTGTGGGCCAAATTCAGCCCGTGGTTACAGTCGGCCCATTTGTGGTCCGTTAATACGTTGGACCGTTTTCATAGCGTCATCAAATACGGCCTATTAACGATGGCCCGTTATGGTCGGCCCATGAACGGACGATTCCAACTCTAGCCCATTTACGGCCATAATGCGGTCTGTTTGGCCCATGTTTGGCCAATCGATCATACGGCCCGTATAAGGCCCATTGATGATACGGCCCGCAGAAGGCCCATTGTTTCTACGGCCCGTAGAAGGCCCATTGTTTCTACGGCCCGTAGAAGGCCCACTGTTTCTACGGCCAGTAGGAGGCCCAGTGTCACTACAGTAAATATTAGCCCATGGTTATTGTGGCCTAGTTTTAAAAAATAGGTTATTGCAGCCACTAGCTAACCGCGGAAAAAGAACTGCAATGACTACAAGCAAACAAATAAACAAGACAACAAGGAAATAAATAAGCAAGCAACTAACGCTAGGCTATCACGGCTATTACACATATTACGTCCACTGGGCATCAAAGTTTGCCACCAGTGCAAATATAGGGAACAAAGCAGCATATCATATACACTGGTTGTCAAAGTTGGCGACCAGCGCAAATAAACGTCGCAGCAAAACAAATCCAGAACTGAAACCACTTCAGAAGATCTCAAGAAACAATATCCTGGGTACCCATAATGCTGGCAAGATGCTTAGCAAGCTTATTAACTTTCTCTTGTTTGGCGCTTAAATGCTCCAGCGCTTGCTGTTGCACCAGAAAATATGCATCTGAATTCTGCAGGGACTTCCTCAGTCCTTCAGCTTCCTGTCGCAGCACATATGATTGATGTCTTTCAACTCGAAGTTGAGACTCAAGAAGACGAACTGATTCAGGCAGCGAGTTCGAAGAGCTTGTGCCAGCAGTAGTGCCCAGTAACTCGAACACTACATCAAGACAGGACTTTTGGGTTCCCTCACTGTCGTTAAGATAGTTTTTATCAGCTTTCTTGGAGACCAACATGGATGTCTCACTATCTTGAACCTTATCTGCATTACTTCCTTTACCATTGGATAACGCGGTACTGTTCTCCAATATTTGGTCCGCATTCTAAAAGAGAAACAAGCAGACACATCACATGTTTACCATGTTGTATATGAAACTCATTTTGGTAAATGAGTTCAGTAGTAAAGTGGACAGGATAACAACATGAAACAAACATATATCTATGTACCATGGTCACTTTATGGTCTATATCATTCTAGTTTTTGTTGCCAAATCAAGATAGAGACACAGTTCAAATAATATTTGTTCAAGACAAAGCAGAATAGACAGAATATAAGTGTGGGTAACTATAGAGCAATAACAACACTTGTAATGTGCATGACATGAGAACATAACTGTTTATTCAATTGAAACTGAAATCAACATAGAGCAGGTTACAACAGCAAACCAGTTAAAGAAACAGGTTTAAAACATACCTGTTGCGCCATTGGAGTTTCAATTCCATCCTTCAAATTTGAAAATAGTTGGTATGAGTAAATACAGTAATGCAAGAGCAAAGGAGTATGAACCATATCTACAGAACATGACCTGAGAACAAATCTTCTTCTCCTTTAAGCGTTGAGTTGGGATTCGGAGTGGTGGTCCTCGTGCTTTGGGCACTGCAGTTCCCTTACTAACTGCTCGTGTTTGGGTGCTCTGTGGTGGAGACGATGCTGTGTCAACTGGAACTGGGTTACTATCTGCCGGGGTTGGGGTTAGAAGGGTGTAGCTGGTTCTCTGTCCAACTGGGTAGGGGTACAATCTGCGAGAGTCTGGGTTATGTGTGGTGGATCTGGTCCTTGGGCAAGTACAACCGTGGTTCTATCTGCATCAACTGGTAGCACTATCTTTTCTGAAGACCGTGTTGTTACTCCCTTAGATACTGCCATCACGCTCTCCAATTCAAATGGCTGATAAACAAGAAAAGTAATTGAAAGTATAGACATTGTATGATAGACAGGTGCAATGGATAGTGGGGAATAAAAGAGGGCATGAAATAATTCATATTTATGTTGTCTAACCAAACAGGATAGCATGACACAATTTCACATATATGATGGCTAACTAAACAGGATAGCATGACACAATTTCACATATGATGGCTAACTAAAAAAGATGGAAATACATAGTTCAAAATATGAGACTATGTAAACAGGATGACATGACATAACTATATAATGTGTTTATTAAATAGGTTGGCATGCCATAATTCACATACATTCACGGATAGACTGCCATAATTCAAAATATGATGACTGTAAACACTAAACAGGATGAGATGATATAACTATATGACGTCTTTATTAAATGGGTTGCCATGCCATAATTCAGATAGATGATGTGTATGTACTATGTAAACATGATGGCATAATATAATTCAAATATATGATTTATATAGTAAGCAAGTAAGCAGATGGCAATCCATATATGATGTAAAAACTAAGCAATGCAAGACAACATGCATGACATGGGTAATGTAACCCTGCCAAGTTTGAGCATAGACCTCAGGGGGGAAATAGGACTGGTCATCAGTCTCTGAATCCTCCTCTGAGGAGCTCTGTGTAACCAGCAAGATGTCTGCTTCAGCAGGTAGCATTGTCTGCTCTGAATACCTTGTTTTCACTCCAGATACTTCCATCATCGCTTCAAATGGCTGATGCACAGGAAGAGTAGTTGAATATACAAACGTTGTCGACAAATGGAACACGTAATACAAAAAAATGATAGCATGATATAATTCACATACATGATGATTGGCTAAACAGCATGGCATTGCATAATTCACATATATAATGCCTTTGCAACAAGATAGCATTGTATAATTCACATATATAATGTCTTGCAACAAGATGGCAATGCATAATTCACATATATGGTAATTAGACACTGAACAGGTGGCATTCACACAAAGCATGTCTAAACTAATCAAATGACATAGCAATGCGAGACACCATACGCACGATATGAGCAACATAACCCTGCCAAGTTAGAGCATACACCTCGGGGGGGGGGGGATAGGACTGGTCATCTGTCTCTGAATCCTCCT
>NC_057814.1:392053446-392055848 GCF_018294505.1 Triticum aestivum | reverse complement strand
CTCCTCTGAGGAGCTATCCGTAACCAGCGAGATATGCGCTTCGTCAGATAGCATAGTCTGCTCTGAAGACCTTGTTTTCACTCCAGAATTTTCCATCACTGTGTCAAATGGCTGATGCACACGAAGAGCAGTTGAATGTACTAACATTGTTGACAAATTTAATATGTAACAAAAAAAGGATGGCCTGATATAATTTACATATAAGATGACTGGCTAAGCAGGATGGCATTGCAAAATTCACATATATGATGCCTGGCTAAACAAGATGGCGTTGCATAATTCACATAAACGATGAATAAACTAAACAGATGGCATTCACACAAAGGATGTCTAAACTAAGCAGATGACATATTTGATGTATAAAGTAAGCAATGCAAGACACCATATGCATGATATTACCAACATCAGCATGCCAAGTTAGAGCGAAGACCTCAGGGGGTAAATAGGAGTTGTCTTCTCCTTCTGAATCCCCCTCAGAATAGATATCTTCCTCTCGATTACAATCCAAAATGCGTGGAGGGGGGCTGCCTTTGCACCTACCATGGAGCGACGTCTGCATGAAATTTTATTGCCACGCAAGGCTCGTCTCTTTTGCTCTACATGTTCAGTTCCATTGTTTACAATAACTGTCATGCACAGGAATAAAACATAGTGAGATTATGTAAGGAGTGCATGCAGAAATCCAGAGTGATGGTAGCAACCTGTGGATAGACCCAAAACCAATAATAGCAGGCAGATAATGGCTTCAGTTAAAAATACAGATAATGGCTTCTTTACTGTTTGTTTCCCACCCAACATGAAACTCATAGTAGACACCGGAGATTAACTAGATAGTAGATAGATACTATTGATAGCGGCCCTGATATGTACCCCACAACCATTTTAAAACTCAAGTTTGACCATTAGTTTGGAGCTGACTCAGAGTCTAATCGGTGAACAGGACGATAAAGTAGCATGTAATATTAAGCGATGCATAACGTAAGCAGACACGAAAGAGTGCGACCTCTCTTGCGGACCCGTGTAGTCCTCGAGGTCATCTGCTCGGTTGATGATGGTAATGCAGTTTTCATGGCTGCCAGCGGCGGGGAAGAAGATCTGAGGCGGCGAAAGACAGTCTGGAGGCCGGATCCCTGCTGTGCTGGACCCTTCTGTCGTTGGAGGAGCTGAGTTGGGGTGGACGACGGCGCAGCAGGAGCGGGACAAACCACGCAAGGTTTTCTTTGACAACTATCTGTAAGAGAAGTAATTCTGTAAGGGCTCGTTTGAATTGGAGGATTCCAACAATGCAGGGATAGGAAATAGACAGGAATAGGATAGGAATGCACGTGCAAAATAGAGAATTTAAAAACACAGGATTTCTGCCAATCTGGGTGTTTGATTCACAATAATTGGAAGATCACATGATGCAAAGAAGCATGGTGAGATTAAGTCAAACCACAAGAAAATGTACGGTTATAATGCTATTATGCTACTATCTCTTAGTCTTGTGCTTCATGAATAGGAATTTGAAAAGGAGGACAAGTGAAAATTAAAATTCCTACGTTTTTTCTTTCAAGGAGACACTAAAGGAACAAATCCGTGGGCTCAGTGGACAATATATATAACATGTAGAGTAAAAAAGAGATGCAACAAGTGTACAACCTCTTTGGCGAAGCCATGTCGATCTCAGCGTGATTGGGTTGGCCGGTGAGGATGCTCCGGCTGACTTTGCTATCGGAGGAGGGGAAGAAGATCTTAGGCGTCTGGAGATGGAGCCCGAGGTACTGCTCCACTGTGATGGAGGGTTTCGTCGTTGGAGCAGCTCCGGTGAGTTGTACGACGCCGAGGCTGAAGCAGGACAAGAGAGACAACGAATAACGTTAACCTGAGTGGAATTCTAATAGCATCTCCAATACTTGACGTAAAATACATAACCACAAAGTGCTAGATGTAAAATACATCAGCCGCTCATCTCTGAACTTAACTGTCGAAACTGAACTTAACTGTCGAAACTGGACTTAACTGTCGAAACTGAATTTTGCTGTAGAAACTGAATTTTGTTGTCGAAACTGAACGCACTAGCAAGGTGAGGCTACACGTCGGTCGACTGACTTTTTCATCTCTGGTCAGTCGATTTTGCAGCCGTTGGATATGAAGTCAAGGGCCCGCGGTTCATCTTCAACCTCCACCCCTCTGAGCCGCCAGCCACCACCGGCCAAACAGCAGCCCCCACCGCCCGCGGCCGGCGGTGCGCCGCCCCGCCCGCCCCGAAAACACTCCCCACCACCGGTCCGCCACCGCCCCGGCCATCCCTCTAGGCCCCCCCCGTGCCGAGCTTTTTCTCCGGCGATCCCCACGCCACCGCCCCGCCAACGCCCTGCCACCGCCGGCGACCACCGCCCCCATCCTGAACCCTAAGATAG
>NC_057814.1:392036224-392052887 GCF_018294505.1 Triticum aestivum | reverse complement strand
GTCGACTGAAGTGTAGCTAAATCAGAGCAGCATCGCAAGCAAGAGCAAGAGCAAGAGCAAGAGTGAGAGCAGCAGCGCGAGCAAGAGCAATATCAAGAGCAGAGCAGCAGCGCGAGCGAGAGCTAAAGCAGGAGCAACTCCTACTGATGTGGACGTCGCCGCCGAGGGAGCGACACCGTGGAGGAAGTGGCCGGCGACGCCGCCGTGGATGGAGCCGCGCCGTGTTGGCTCAGGACCGAGCGCCGGCAGCACCGTGAGATCGAATCAAGAAGAAAATGTGGCGATTAGTGTACAACCTCTTTGGTGGCGCCGATTAGGCCGCAGCTTCATCCGAGGAAACGATGACGATGATGCTCTTCCGGTGGTGCAGGTGAAGACGGCGGTGTGGGAATGGAGGTGGCGCGAAAGACGAGGGGAACGTCGGGGCAGCTCCTTGGAGGTGGAGGACGGGGTGGCTGAACCGGCGGGACGATGAGATCGACGACGGATCCTCATCCGGTACGGTGGATGAGGGACATCGAGGTGTTGCTGTGGACGACGTCGTCGGGGAAGAGGCTCCGGCTGGGTGGCGGACAAAGCAGGGTGTGGGGTTTCGTCGCGGGTTTTGGCGGCCTCGGTGTACGAATGGGTGGGCGGATGGGATGGCAGTGGGGAACCATGGCTTAGAGACGCGCTTGTCCGAAATGTGGGGCAAGTTACGAAAGTACCCCCACCGATTTGAGGCGGTTCTTTCGGTTCAGGGGTACCACGGGCATTTCGCGTGTCGGGATTTCACAGGAGGTGGGAGTTTTCGCGCGCGTTGTAATTTTGGAATAGCAAGGCGCGGGTTTAGATGGAGGGAGTTGTCGGAGCACAACGAGACAAAGATATATCTTAAATACTTCGGGCTAACAAGGCGCGGGTTGAAATTTCCGGACAAGCCTAACGTGTACTGTACCAAATCAATGCGCACTACAAATGTCATTCAAAACTTTGAATTCATGTTATGTTCAATTAAAATATTTATCTACGTGTATAATGCATGCAACCTACTACTCAAATGAACGTTTTAGTGCATTCCAAACTTATATACTACCGCTTCAATATGAACTAAATTTGAATTCGTTTCTCTATTTGAATAAGATCTACAGTAATGATTGTTGTGAATTCAAAGCATTTGAATTCGTTTCTCTGTTTTAATAAGATCTACAATCATCATTATTGTCAAGTTAACCATCGTTTGTGTATTATCTTCACAGCACACCACATGATTAGTCTCGAGTTACATATGAACTATGTGTACTATATGAACTCGAACTAGATTTTTTGAATCCACTTTATTTTGATTTCAAATCACATTACATTTCTAGCTCTAGCTAGATCTTCATAATCTAAACCATGTCTCATATGTATAATGTGTTTATCACATTATGTATGGTGCCCCGCCCCCTACGCCTACAAGTATTTAGATGTGAGTTGCAAACACCACACATTACCACAAATTCAAATAAAATGTGAGAATGTTCGATATATAGTATTGTTTAGATTGTTCGATATTTAGTTGTAAGCTGCAAACGCCACACATTATCACAAATTCAAATAAAATGTGAGATTGTTTGATGTATAGTATGGTTTAGATTGTTCGGCATTTAGCTGTGAGTTGAAAACTCCATGCATTATCACATTATGGTATAACATGTGCACAGCACGTGTATCACCGCTATATTCATGCATGCAATGTTTAAAACACTATGATCTCCTATTCAAATATATGAATCCGCTTTCATATCAAATTATGATCTTTGTTAGTCTCTTACACCCACACAATCCTCTAACCTTTGTAGCTACCACTAACTTTCTCTCGTGCATGCACACGCCCTCCTCGCCCTCCCCCTCCCTCGGCATTCTATCCACCGGGCACATTCATTTTTCTCTTTAGGTCGTTCTCCCAGAGTCTCCACAACTCCTTTCCGACACACACCGATCGATAAACCTCTCCAGCGATGCTTGCCTACAACATACACACACACCTTCAATCTCCTCCTTTATGTGTCCTTGCCTCGTGTCTCTCATATGGTCAGACACACGTGTAAACTCTCGCCCCTCTTTTCATCGATCTCACAACCGCACACTCCTCCCCCTATCTAGCTAGTAGTTGGGCCTCTCGCACCACCTCCTAGCTCCATTCTCTCTATCTATCCGTCTCGCTGGGCCTTATTTGCCTCTAACAAATGGACGTACACCGACCGATCTCTCGCTATACATATAGCTATCTAGGTCCTTATAACTCGTTTTTACCCACACGTCAATCGATCTACCTCATTAGTTGTGTCTCTCCCTTCCTCCGACAAACAACAATTGATCTACCGATCTAGTTAGGTTTGCTTACCAAACACATGGTTCCCCTTCATCATCCATGGATGCGTCCCGACAGATCTATCACGCACAGGCACACACAGAAACACATCCCCACTCTTATTGATAACATTGCAGTTCCACCCTCAGTTTGTCTAGTAGGCCTCTCCCACCATCTTCGAGAAGCAACTCCATCACCCATCCAGCACTCTACCCCTCTCCCTCCCTCTCTCTCCTCTCTCTCTCTGTCCCATCATATTTCCCGTCCTTCAGTTATGTATGGATGTCGACCGATCTCCCTCTATAGTTAGGCCTCTGCCTACCCCTCCCCCCACACACACCGATACATCGAGCGCTCTAGTCATGTCTCCCTGCCACACACAAACTTGACATGTGCCCTCTAACGTTCCGGTAGGCCAGTCGCCCTATATCTTTTACTTGCACACACACACAATTTCGATGGCTCTCTTCATCGATCTCTTACCCACCCACTTGATCCTCTCTTCGACTCTATCGATAGCTATGACCCCTCCCTCTCTTCTCGTGGATTGCCCGACCCTCTATGTATGATATGGATAGGCCTCCATTTCACACACATTGCATGCAAAAATTTGTTTGAGATGTCATCGACACATATTCCAACAAATAATTCACGAAATCAACCCCCCCACCCCTCACCCCAAAACAAAAAACACACTCAGGAACGTGGTTTGTATCTCTCACACACACCCACGTAGGTGGGGGACGTGCACGAAGAGAAGAGGTGCATGCACGGCGCACGTACTCCCGTCTCTTTCCCAACCACACCCGCGCGGGTACACGGTGGAGCTCATTTCTGTACGAAAAAGGCAGCCCACGTGGTAATTTGGCACGTATACTGGTTGTCCACTTGGTGGAGGGAGGATCGTCTACCACGGGTGAACAAACAAATTGCGACTTGACGTGTTATGTTAAAAAAAGAGGCAAACCATGTGGGGCCTACCTTAGAGGCAAGGCTCTATACACTGGAGTACTTTTGATGTGTCCCGTCAACTCGCAGAACAAGGAGAAGCTTGCTTAGTACGCCGTCTCCCCCGCCCACGGGCGCGGTGGCTCGCAGGATGAGGTGAAGCTTGCTCCGCCTTATGCCCGCTCCCTCGCCCATGCGCGCGGTGGCTCGCAGGACGAGGAGAAAAATTTACTACTCCCTCCGTTTACTCCTCGTCCCTACTACCTTGGTTATAGAGATTATATCATATTGTTTGGAATATATATGTCCTTTAGTAGATTTCAATATGAACTACTAGTACATACTCCAAACACTGATGTATATAGACGTATTTTAGAGTGTAGATTCACTCATTTTGCTCCGTATGTAGCACTCTCCCTCGCCCCTCGACCCTCGCCCACGTGGTGGACGTGCAGCAATTCATTCGGTCTCATATAGCTAGAACGATATATACTGCACTACCATTATTGCTCGACTTCCCAAAGAGGCGAAGAGCCAATCGCAAGGTTAATATTTTGGAGATGCCAAGCGCAAGGTTATAGGAGAACGAGTAGTAGGTGCCGCGTCATTTATAAATAAAGTTTTTTTTCTTCAGTGGCACGTACGCAATATGATAGGTTCATATGGAGAGAAAAGGAAACGCTCCACTATATACATAGTCAGGACGGGCCAGCCTACACGGTTGCTTGCTGGGGTTGCTCTCTTCACACTCTCTCGCACAAAACGACTGTGGCCACATCTCTAACATCCCGGCGGATCACGTCTGCTTGGGGAAGGGGTGGATGCTTAGTGTAGATGCGGTGGCCGTCGCCGACGGCGAAAACCCACTGTCGGCACGTCCTGATCAGGGGTCCTCGCCGTTCTCTCTCACAAAGCCGGTGAGGTTGCCTTCGTCCCTTGCTCACTGCCGCGACGTGGGCAGTTGCCGCCTCCCGCCGCCCTCCTCAAGGTTGAGCTACGTCCCTCAGGTACAACTCCCTTTACAGCCGACTTGCACCACTGCTCCAGCTGCCCACATCACTCCCTGTGGATATTTCTCTACTTCTTTGCCCCGCACATACCTCTACTGGCTTCTACATACTGTATTTGTGATGAGTTTATGTCTCATCAACTAGTCCCAGTAATCTTATTCTAATCACGCTTCTTCAATTTCTTTGCCATAGGGATGCTCATCTCGATTTTGTGAAACTGCACAAAATGATCCGATGGTCAAAAGGTTGCAAACTTCATTTATTAGGAAGCTCGAACGTTGCCAGCAAATTGAAGCCTGGTCAGGGTTCACGGTTCAAGGGCTAGGGACTGCATGGATAGTTTTTTTCTTTAGCTGCCTCTGTTCCAAAATAAGTGTCAACTTTAGTAGTAGTACAACTTTGTACTAAAGTTTGCACAAAGTTGAGACACTTATTTTGGAATGGAGGGAGTACATATTTTCTATGATCTGTCAATCATTGAGATGCAATAGCATGCATGTTAGTCTCCTTTGTATTTGATGAAATGTTGCAACGGGCAACCTTGGACGCAAGATACATGTAACAGAAGCTGGAAGCTTCATAGCATTATACAAATTTATCTCGCTGATAAATTACAGTACGTACTATACTAGTACTTCCTTCGTTCCTAAATATAAGTCTTTGTAGAGATTTCACCGTGAACCACATGCGGATGTATATAGATGCATTTTAAGTGTAGATTCATTCATTTTGTTCCGTATGTAGTGGAATCTCTACAAAGACTTATCTACTAGTAATAGCTAGCCCCCACTACTAGGAATTCTCTATCCTCTCCTTGAGCCACATCATCAAAATTGATGTAGCCGTTAGATGAAGTAAATCAGTCCATAATAGCCGTCTGATCTAGACGTTGAGAGGCTCCACACTAAGCCACATGCAAGCATGCAGAAATACCGTGGCACATGCATGTGAGTGGGTTTTAAATCTCATCAACATGTCTGCATGCAAGCATGCACCGGTAGCATGCATGTAAGTGAGCTTTTAAGTCCCATTAATATGTCAAAAAGAAAAATATAATCCCATTATGCAGTAGGAGTTGGATGATCTTTTTTCCTTACGTGGGATGATCTAAATGATGATGGGAGTTTATTTAGTTTGGCTACCACATTTGTCATGCGGTTATAGAGTTTTTTTAGTTCTATGAAATCGATAATTTTGCGCAGAGAGATATACCGCTGTTCCGCGGCAACGCGCGGGGACTCATCTAGTAATATTTAGGAACGGAGGGAGTACTATGTAAAGAGTTAGGTGTCGCACGGTGATAGTGTGAGGTGGGCCATGTAATCACTGAGCCTGTGTGTTTTCACTGCTCTTGCACGCCTCCGCTGTAAGAATGGAGAAAATTGTAATCTAGTAGTAGTACCTCCTTTCGCCGAAAGCGTGAGACATCCAGCAGTCCTACCACCTCAGTAATAAAGACCAATGAGCCGTCAAATCACATAGACCCAGCAGTAAGTTGGACGGACGAAGCAACCATCACTCTTGCGCCAGTGAGAGGTCGCGTCCGCTCTGCCCGGGTATGAATGCGGCACCGATTCTTTGGAGCGGCGCTGACCGTTTCGGGCGGGAAGCGCGCGCGGGCGATGGAGGGGCTTTGGGTGGGCCAGGCTGGTCAGGAGCGGGCGTGGCAGCTGTCCACATGTCCCTACCGGACACGCCCGGAAACGAGAGGATGCACCGACTCTCGTGGCTAAAATCGTACTACACTACACAACATCTCTCTGTAGGAGTAGGTCGATCTGTCGCTCTCTCTAACACACACATGCTGTTAAACACACACACACACACACGCACACGCACGCACTTTGGTCCCGTTGCACCTTCTAACGTGACTTATTACACCTAGACGGAGGGAGTAGTAAGTATACGAGATACGGTGGCACACTGACTTAAGTCGAATACAAGTGCCCAAAATTTGTGTGCATGTTATAATAAGGATTCACTTAAAATAGTACGTGAGCGAACAAAGGGATCAATTGGACAGTGTTCCCGAGCAGTAGCGAGATGTGTGAGGTAAGATACACCGCTGGCGCTTTTAATTTTTCTTATTAATTTGTTTGTTTCACCCTCTGACTGGTGGGACCCAACGTACTACGTGGAGAGAGGTAAGGTGACTAAGGCTGCATTATTTCTGCACCACTGTGGATAGTCTTACCACCAAAGCCACATGACACGATTATGATTGAAATCCCAATGACTCCCCCACACACAAAAAAAACACGGCATGCTTGTCGCACGAATGCAGGAATGTATAAAAGTTTATTTCCCTCTCGTTGAACATAATGGGAGGGTTGTGTAGCTGGTTAGCCTGTTCGCTCATCAAACTTGAGGTCTCGGGTTCGATAACTACACTTGAGCATAATTTGTGCCGGGAGGATTCTTTGACTGGTCAAAATGTTTTCTAGGGTTTGCACGCTTCACACTCTCTCTCCAGTATATATATACGCGCTGGAGCCTCAGCGCTTGTAGTTGCTCTCTTCACACTCTCTCGCCCTCTCCCGCTGGAGCCTCAGCGCTTGTAGTTGCTCTCTTCACACTCTCTCGCCCTCTCCAGATGTAAACAAGACTTCGTTGGCCTCTCTCTCCCCTCACTGCTGCTCAAAGAGCCGGCAGGATCCGTCCGTCGGGAAGGGAAGGAGGCTTAACGCTGTCACCGTCGGCGAGGGACTACCGGCGCAGCTATTCACTTTCCACCCAGCGGCGGCGTGGGAGGGCCTCCGACCCCTTCTTCTTCGCCGCCGTCCCGTCGCCCACCGAACCACGCCCCAAGAACCTTAAGGTATAATTTACTTACTCCACATGCATTGCTCTAGCTGCATGTATACCATGAATCTAGGACGTGGTTCAAAGAGGAAAGGAGTGGGGGAAAGTAGTGGGAAAAGTTGTATATAGCATGAATCTAGGACGTGGTTCAAAGAGGAAATGAAGGGGGAAAGTTGTATAGCGTGAATCTAGGACGTGGTTCAAAGAGGAAAGGAATGGGGGAAAGTAGTGGGGAAAGTTGTATCGCATAAATCTAGGACGTGGTTCAAAGAGGAAAGGAAGGGGCGAAAGTACTAGTTCAAAAAGGAAGGAAGGGACAAGGCTGTAGAGTTTGAGCAGGACTAGATTTGCTGCGCTCACATAGGAAAAGGTGTCTAAAGATAACAAAACTGGGACCAACACAAATATGCTCCTTGGTTGTTTGTTCTTTGTTGCAACAGACTGTGCATGACCAGTACATCGGTAGATGCACATGGTGCTGGTGCGTCCACTGTCCCGTGCAACTCATTAGCTGTTGTTAATCTAAGGCCCTGTTTGGTTAAAAACTCCCTCGTCCCTACCTGCTTGGTTCCAGGGACTAAACATGGACTAGAGGTTATTAAATGACATGCTAAAAGACCATGTTACCCCTAGTAATGAACTAATAGAGACAAGGTGCGATGCGTGGCAGGGGCAACTGTTGGAAAAAGTCCCAAAAAGACTCCCTCGGGGTCTTCTTTCTTTAGTCCCAAATTCCCACTTTTAGTTCCTAAAAGTTCCTCATGTTTGGTTTAGATGGGACTGACACGGAGTTTTTTAGTCCCTACACCAAAATGTCCCTGTAAACAAACACCCTCTAATAATGCCGCTGGAAAATTGATGCAATGCCACAGTTAAAAGCAAATTACATGTTTAACGAATTTTATTGTTAATATAATCTCTATGTTAATATTAATCAATGCCACCGTTTGAGAAATGCTACTTTCTTGCTTTCTTTCCCATTTAGATAAGGTAGATGCTTCTTTTTGTGGGCTTCTGTGTCATCCACCGTTATTGACCACTAATTGTTTCCTTTGCACCTCTGTGTAAACATGGTTATCTACTTCACCTTGTTGCCATTATGACCTTTTGTTGCACTGCACAAAACACTTTTGTTTTAAGAGTGTTTTGTGGAGTTCAACCAAAATGTCACACCGACAACGTTGCTTGATTGCTTGATCTTAGTGGAACTGCACAAGAGGAGATCTTACTTCCTATCCGTTAAGGCGAATTTGGTTCAGATCTTCTTCTTGTGAGTTGTTTGAATTCCGCATCATGAGAGGTCAGTACTAGCCTTCTTTCACATGATTCTGCAGTGTGCTTTCATATGTTGTGCTACTTGTACGATAATGTTGCTTGATTTTAGTGAACTGCACAAATGGAGACAAGACTTCCAATCTGTATGTGCACCGTAATATCCCATTGAGGTAAGATAAGGATATTTCACAACTGCTGGCCTGTATTTTGTCACTTTCATCAGAAAATTAAGTTTAGTACTATACTTGTGCTCCCTAATTGACATGCCAAATCTTACATTGAAGGCGAAGCTTGTCTGTTATTGAACCAAGTGATGAAGGGGAAGAACAAGCGGAAGAAAAACAAAAATCAACTCTTGGTGCTGTAATGAAGCACTGGAACTGTGATGACACAAGTAATGATATAGTTTTGCATCTTAATTTATTGCTATGGCTGGAACGAGCAATTGTTTTGCCACTCATTTGATGCCACTCTTAATGTAATATGTAATTATCTCTACTTGTGCAAACAGGGATCTTCTTTGAAGATACCATATATTTTAGTGGAACTGCACAAGAAGATGTTGGAAACATTAAACTAATCGAGGAGTATATAGTAAGCATGGCCACCACCGTAGATAGCAACAGATGGTTACGGAGAAGTGCTTCATCTGTATGCTCTACACAATAAGCCTCCTGACAAAGGTTGGTACTCGCCCACTGATTTCATCCATATGATTGAGCTTTGTCATATCTATTGGTGTTGTGCTACTGTTTAGATATTGTCATGAAGAAGTGGTATTGTCCTTGAGAAGTGCTTCATCTGTGCTATTTTAAATATTTCATTTCCTTTTTTTCGAGCAAACAGGGATGCTAGCATTTAGTAGTCCTCTTGTCTTTGCACAAAAGGATCATCTTCCTCTGAAGAAGAATATGGAGTACATGAAGTGACTAGTTCCGATTATGCTAGGATGAAGAAGCCCTGTCTATCTTCTCATCAGAAGGAGCAGTTGAAGGATGGTTACATTACTCCCCACAAGACCAAACTAACTTCAGCTCAGAAGGACTGAAAAATCTCCATTTTTTTGCTGTGATGCGCGAGTACAATGTTGTTCTAGGATTCTTTCTGGTGAGTTCCATTTTTCTAAAAGTGTGCTCTACATGGACCATGTATGTACCTGTTGAAACTGTCAATTCATAGTACAGTTTGCTTTATACTAATCACTTTTTTGTATTTGTGCAAACAGGGGTGCTCAGCTTGATTTCAATGGGAACTGCACAAAATGTTCATGAATACATCGAATCATTCATTTCCACCACAAGAAAGGAGGTGTCGATAAGTTCAAGGCGTTGCAACATATGAGGGCGAAATCATACAAGATACGCGCGAATTTGGTTGATTTTGGTGGAACTGCACAAAAAGAACAACTGGTTTATTTAGCACGAGGTGCCATGTCAATGTCCGAACTAATGGCAAACCCTGCCCATTCCACAATTGTAGGCATTTGATATTTTGGAATGGGACAACCTTGTCAAATTTTGCTCATTGATTTTAGCAAGACATGCGTTTGATATTTTCGAATGGGACGCCCTTTGCTGTCAGCAGCGTCGATCAATTTTTTCTTTATTCTTTAGTTGTGAAGTAAATATTGCCTCTGACATGTGAGTCGCTGAGATGCATAATCATTGATTGTTTTGAATGTTCTCTATGAATTGCCAGGCCTGTGTGTTTGATTGCAATGTACAAAAACGCTAAAAAGCTGCTCAAACTCTTTGTACTCCTTCTGTTCCTTTTTACTTCGCACATTGTGAAAGTGCATACTTTTTTGTATAAGATTGGTCAAAGTAGAGATACTTTGACTGCAGACAAAACTTGTATGTAGACTAGAAAGGACCAGAGGGAGTACATGTGAAACTGCTGCAAACGAGGTGATCACCCTGGGAATAATGCTAGTATGTATTGTTTTGCATGTTCATCCAATGCCAGTGATACAGGAATTCGAACTAATCGAAATAAATTCATCCATACACGGTCGGATTTCATATAAACATGCCGGATTTCATTACATTTCATACATTCTTCAACTAAAAAGGGGTGCGCTGGAGGTATAATTAATTAACCAAAGCTACCCACTTGTGTCCCGCTGAGCCGAACAGAAGCTTCAGTGACTTAACTCCAGGTGCAGTTTCGTAACTGACATGTGGCCTGTTGGGCCCACGTGTCAGTCAGCCAACTACACCAGCAGTTAAGTAGAAGCAGCGTTCTTCTCCAGCGCAGCTCTCCGACTCCACATCGCCGCCAAGAAGCTAACCGGCCGTCAATGGTCAACCCGCCTAGCTTGGCTTCAACCGGAGGGTAGCAGCGGTGGCCTTACTTGGACCCGAGCGGCGGCGACCTACCGTGTTCTACTCTTCCTCGTTTTCTGTGTGGCGCGGCCTCGTTGGCAGCGGGGCGGGGCCTCGGCGGAGCCGGCGATGTCCTCTATCTCGTTGGCGGCGGGCGGCGCCTCAGCGGAGCGGTGGAAATCCTCCCCCACGTTGCCGGCAGGGTGGGGCCTCGGCTGAGCCGGCGATGTCCTCTGCCTCGTTGTTGGCGGGGCGGGGCCTCGGCGGAGCCGGCGGTGTCCTCTGCCTCGTTGTTGGCGCCGCGGGGCCTCAGCAGAGCAGGGCCTCGTCGACGCCAGCGGAGCGGGGACTCGTCGGAGCCGGCATTGTCCTCTGCCTCATCCTCGGTCTCGCCAAACAGCGCCTCACCCGCTTCATCGCCCTCTTTGCTAGCCTCTTTGTAGGCGGCCGCAGCCTCCGCCACCCGCATGCTGTACCGCCAGCGCTCGAGGCTGCCCTTGCGGGCGGAGCGGTACGAGTCGAGCAGCGCCTCCTGCTCCGCCCGCTCCGCGGCGATCTGCTCCTCCGCCTGCAGGTGCTCCTGGAGGAGATGGTGGTTGTAGGCGGTGTCGGCCTGCGCCTCCCGGAACTGCTCCTCACGCATCTGCCTCACCCTGTCCATATATTGGGCACGGGCCTCGCCGATGGTCATGGTGCAATGCACCGGCGAGGATGGCGCGGAGGAGGGGGTTGGCGCCGGTACGTCGACTACCATGTTCTCCATTGGGACGTCGTCGTCCTCCGGCTGCCTGCCGGCCAGCCGGTCGGCAGCAATGGCTGCCATCTCCTTGTGGTCCGTCGTCCGCCCGTCCCGAAGAGCACTGGAGCGCGAGGAAGCCATGGTGGGTAGTAGTGGTGTGGACAGAAAAAAGGGAACGGATGCAGATGACTGCGGCTATGGCCGGCGCAGCAGTTTATATAGCAATGGTGGGCGGGCGGAGGGACGGACGTGTGGCGCCGGAGTAGCCGCCTCGGCAACCGCGTATCATTAATGTGGGCGGCAGATGGACGGACGGACGGCACTAGTGTCGTTTGAAGGCGGAGCAATCGCCTGCACCGGGAAGCGGGGCGGGCGGCGCTGACTGTTTCGGGCGGAAAGCGCGCGCGGGCGAGATGACTTTACTTGGAGAGGATGACAATGGGGACCCACCAGGTCCATAGCCTCACGTACGCAAGTGCCTCCTTATTATATATATATATAACTATAATTTATTTTGCTTCCTCCTGGTTTCCTGACATCACGGTCCCACACCATTGTCAACCTATGTAGTAGTCAATAAACGAGAGAATTGCACAAGAAGCGGCCGACAACTGGGACCAAGCAGCTCGAGCAGTATTTGTGTTTTTGAGGTGTGAGCACTGCAGAGTTTTTCGATGTTTAGCCCAGATATTAATTTTTCTCCTCTGAACAACAACGAAAACATCGCTGCAGGTATTAACTGGGCGGGTTGTGGCCCGTCTAGCCCAGGCCAGATATCCAGCCCAGATATTATTTTTTTCAAGCTGAAAATGGCTAGCCCAGCTATACTTTTTTTTAGGAATACCCAGGCAAGGTCAAGTTGTTATTCTCCGCCCCGCTGGGCTGCAAATCTTTCCTAGGAGGGATGCATTAGGCTTAACAAGAAAATGGGCTTTAAGAAATAATAAATGGGATGTAATTATAAAAACTGGGCAGTAACTATAAAAAAAGCACCAAACACGTGATTACTTTATAAAATATTATTTTTGGATATTGAAAATTTTAATTTCATTAATTGTTGCGAGTGCAATGTTTCGTTGGATTTTTACGTAATATAAATTTATATTGAAATTGTATTTAATCTGACTAGAAATTTCGGGATAAAAATATTTCGGATCCCATCAAAATGTGGAAAATTTTATTGAATTCTGTTTTGAACGGTTGGTTGAAATGGGCTGTACTTTTAACAAACTGTAAATGGGCTGTAGTAAATTCCATTAGAATTCAAAAATGGGCTACACATTCTTACAAATCTCAAATGCGCTATAAGTTCTCTGCCACACACTTCTGGCCTTACTAAGTTGACGCGTCCCCTAAAAAAATAGAGTTGACGCGTATGCAAAGCTTTGTCAACTTATAGTCAACACACGGTTCTAGCAGCAGTGGCCGTTGGATGTCCATCCAACGGATGCCGTGCTTCTTCTTCAATCTCGGATATTCTAGCTTCACCCGCCCAAAAAATGATTCCTCCCCCTGACATCTGGGGCGCACCGTTTCGGAAGCTGACCTGTGGGCCTACTAATTTGACGTACCAAGGGCTTTGTCAACTTAGTCAATATAAACGATTCTAGCTGCAGTGATCGTACGATGTCCATCCAATGGCCGTCATGCTTCTTCAACCTCTGGCCTTCTTGCTCCAGCCGCCCAAAGCAGCGCCGGTCGTGCCTCCTGCTCCTGCCTCCCGTGGCTGGCTATGCTGCCGCGGAGGCCTCACCGCCCCTACTACTCCCACCGCTAGCTAGGCCATCCCTCCAATCACCCACACCCCCTGTTATTCTGCGGTGACGGCAGCGCAGCCGAACCAGTGAACCCTCGTACTCCTCTCCGCGTGTGCATCCACTGCCGCGTCTTCCCCGGCTCCGCGTCGTCCCCTTCCTAGGCCTCGTTGTCGTCCACCGCCCTTGTGCTCTCAGCGCGGCGTGGTCAACGTGGTCAAGGAACGACTTCCATCGGACGTGGACTGTACGTGGAGAGGCTGACAGCTGGGTCCAGCTATATCTTCGCACGCAAGGAAGTGCCTCCTTATTACGCACCAAAAAATGAATACCCCCTGCTAGCTGGGACCCACCATAGTGGGTGGCTGACTTGTGGGCCTACTAAGTTGACGAGGACGGAGGGCTTTGTCAACTTAGTCAATATGAACGATTCTAGCTCCAGTGACCGTACGATGTCCATCCAACGACCATAGTGCTTCTGCAACCTCTGGTCTTCTTGCTCCAGCCGCCCAAAGCAGCGCCGGTCGTGCCGCGTGCTCCTGCCTCTCGTGGCCGGCTGTGATGCCGCGGAGGCCTCACCGCCCCTACTACTCCCACCGCTGGCCCAGGGTATCCCTCTACTCACCCACACCCCCTGTTATTCTGCGGCGACGGCAGCCTCACGCCGCAGCCGAACCAGTGAACCCTCGTACTCCTCTCCGCGTGGGCATCCACTACCGCGTCTTCCCCGGCTCCGCGTCGTCCCCTTCCTAGGCCTCGCCGTCGTCCACCGCCTTGGTGCTCTCGGTGCGGCGTGGTCAATGTGGTCAACGACCGACTTCCATCGGAAGAGTACTGTACGTGGAGAGGCTGATAGCTGGGTCCACGGCCACAGCCCAGTTTTTTTGTGATTTGCCAAGTAAGTCGCTTTGTCAGGCCTGTTGGGCTGCAAATCTTTCAAGACGAGGAGAGCTTCATTCGGCTGGCCGAGAAAATGGCCTATCAGTAATGAGAAATGGGCTGTACATTTTTAAAACACATCAAACCAACAATTAGTTTCAAATATCTTTTTTTCATTTCGATATTTTAAATTACATTAATTTTTATGCGTGGAGAATTTGTTGGATTTTCTATTGATATACATTTATTTTTAAAATCAGTTTGAATGTGAGTCGAAATTTCGGGATTAAAAACAGTTCGGACCGCACCGAAATATGCAAAATTTCGTATAATTTTTTAACCGTGGCCACAATATGGGCTGTAATGCTAACAAAAAGAATATGGGCTCCAAAAAACCCTTAAGAATTAGCAAATGGGCTGTAAGTTATTAGAAATAATGGCAGATGGGTTGCTGTTTTCCACAGATTTGAGGCTTTCCTAAAAAAGGTTGACGCACAAGAAGTGACTGTTGGATGTCCATCGAATGACCGTCGTGCTTCTTCAATCTCTGCTCTTCCTGCTCCAGCCGCTCAAACAAGCACCGGCGGGACTGCCTGCTCCCTCCTCCCCGCGGCCGACTGTGCTGCCGTGCAGGCCTCACCGTCCCACCGTACTCCCATCGCTGGCCTAGCCATCCCTCTACTCACCCACACCTGCTGTTATTCTCCGGCGACAGTAGACGAACCAGTAAGCCCTCGTACAGTCGTACTCCCCTCTGCGTGGGAAACAACTGCCAAGTCTTCCCTGCCTCCGTGTCGTTCCCTTCCTAGGCCTCGCCGTCGTCCATCGCCCTGGTGCTCTCGGTGCGGCCTGGTCAACGTGGTCAACGACCGACATGCATGTGAAGTGGACTGTACGTGGAGAGGCCGACAGCTGGGTCCACGGCCGCACGCAACGAAATGCCTCCTAATTACGCGCAAAATAATGATTCCTCCACCTGACATCAAGGACCCACCGAAAGGGCCTCTGTATTTCACGAAAAAAAATTACCGCCGCTGACAGCTCGGACCCACCAGCTATATCTTCGCACGCAAGGAAGTGCCTCCTTATTACGCACAAAAAAATGAATACTCCCCCTGTTAGCTGGAACCCAGTATAGTGACAGGCTGACTTGTGGGCTTACTAAGTTGACGGGGACGGAGGGCTTTGTCAACTTAGTCAATATGCACGATTCTAGATCAAGTGACCGTACGATGTCCATCCAACGGCCGTAGTGCTTCTTCAACCTCTGGTCTTCTTGCTCCAGCCGCCCAAACCAGCGCCGGTCGTGCCTCGTGCTCCTGCCTCCCGTGGCCGGCTGCGATGCGGCGGAGGCCTCACCGCCCCCTACTACTCCCACCGCTGTCCAGGCCATCCCTCTACTCACCCACACCCCCTGTTATTTTGCGGCGACGGCAGCCTCACACCGCAGCAAACCAGTGAACCCTCGTACTCCTCTACGCGTGGGCATCCACTGCCGCGTCTTCCCCGACTCCGCGTCGTCCCCTTCCTAGGCCTCGCCGTCGTCCGCCGCCCTGGTGCTCTCAGCGCGGCGGGGTCAATGTGGTCAAGCAACGGCTTCCATCGGACATGGACTATACGTGGAGAGGCTGACAGCTGGGTCCACGGCCGCAGCAAGGAAGTGCCTCTTTATTACGTGCAAAATAATTATTCCTCCACCTGACAGCGGGGACCCACCGGACGGGCCACCGTATTTCGCGAAAAAAACGTTTGCCCCTGATTGCTGGGACCCACCAGCTACATCTTCGCATGCAAGGAAGTGCGTCCGGGCAAAAAAAATGATTCGCCCCCTGACTGCTGGGACCCACCAGCTACATCTTCGCAGGCAAGGAAGTGCCTGACAGTCGGGACCCACCTGGTCGAAGCGTACGTAGCGTTGTCATTCTGGTCACGAACATGTACGTACATATATACTGGTGGATGTAGAGGCACGCACGTGTCGTAGTAGAGGCGTCTACGTGTCGTAGTAGAGGCGCGCACGTAGCATGTACACGTACGTACAACGGCCAGGGTGCAAGAAAGAAAATACGGCCACATATGTGTACATACGGGCGGGGTCACGAATGCCTACTCGCGCATACGTACGGCCAGGGCTCGTGTACACGGCTGGGTCGGAACGGAGAAACATCATCGTCGTCGTGTTCATGGGGAGGCAACGGAATGCGTCGTGTTCATGGGGAGGCAACGGAATGTGTCGTGTTCATCGGGAGGCAACGGAACGCGTGGGAGCCAACCGGCTGGGTCGGAACGGAATGCGTGGTCGTGTTCATCGGGAGGGCTTGGACGGAGCAGGCGATGGAAACGAGGCCTGACGTACCGCACAACCGAGGAAACATACCTCCTATGTTCGGAACAGGGTCCTTGTTGATCGGGAGGGGTGTGGCGTACCGCAAAACGGAGGAAACGGACCTCCTACGGTCGAAACGGGGGTCCTGTTGATCGGGAGGGGTGTGGCATACCGCAAAACGGAGGAAACGGACCTCCTACGGTTGAAACGGGGGTCCTGTTGATCGGGAGGGGTGTGGCGTACCGCAAAACGGACGAAACGGACCTCCTAC